>NC_134832.1:156615091-156805692 GCF_004210375.1 Tachypleus tridentatus | reverse complement strand
ATATTCACCACTAACCACTATTGTTGAGGATACATTATATTCACCACTAACCACTATTGTTGAGGATACATTATATTCACCACTAACCACTATTGTTGAGATACATTATATTCACCACTAACCACTATTGTTGGGATACATTATATTCACCACTAACCACTATTGTTGAGATACATTATATTCACCACTAACCACTATTGTTGGGATACATTATATTCACCACTAACCACTATTGTTGGGATACATTATATTCACCACTAACCACTATTGTTGAGATACATTATATTCACCACTAACCACTATTGTTGAGATACATTATATTCACCACTAACCACTATTGTTGAGTTACATTATATTCACCACTAACCACTATTGTTGAGATACATTATATTCACCACTAACCACTATTGTTGAGATACATTATATTCACCACTAACCACTATTGTTGAGATACATTATATTCACCACTAACCACTATTGTTGAGATACATTATATTCACCACTAACCACTATTGTTGAGATACATTATATTCACCACTAACCACTATTGTTGAGATACATTATATTCACCACTAACCACTATTGTTGAGATACATTATATTCACCACTAACCACTATTGTTGAGATACATTATATTCACCACTAACCACTATTGTTGGGAGATACATTATATTCACCACTAACCACTATTGTTGAGATACATTATATTCACCACTAACCACTATTGTTGAGATACATTATATTCACCACTAACCACTATTGTTGAGATACATTATATTCACCACTAACCACTATTGTTAGGATACATAATATTCACCACTAACCACTATTGTTGAGATACATTATATTCACCACTAACCACTATTGTTGAGATACATTATATTCACCACTAACCACTATTGTTGAGATACATTATATTCACCACTAACCACTATTGTTGAGATACATTATATTCACCACTAACCACTATTGTTGAGATACATTATATTCACCACTAACCACTATTGTTGATTCACCACTAATACATTATATTCACCACTAACCACTATTGTTGAGATACATTACATTCACCACTAACCACTATTGTTAGGATACATAATATTCACCACTAACCACTATTGTTGAGATACATTATATTCACCACTAACCACTATTGTTGAGATACATTATATTCACCACTAACCACTATTGTTGAGATACATTATATTCACCACTAACCACTATTGTTGAGATACATTGTATTCACCACTAACCACTACTGTTGAGATACATTTTATTCAACACTGACCACTATTGTTGAGATACATGATATTTACCACTCACTACTATTATTCAGATACGTAATATTCACCACTAACCACCACTATTGTTGAGATACATTATATTCACCACTAACCACTATTATATTTGAGATACATTATATTCACCACTAACCACTATTGTTGAGATACATTATATTCACCACTAACCACCATTGTTAAGATACATTATATCCACCACAAACCACTATTGTTCAGTTACATTATACTCACCACTAACCACTATTGTTACAGGATACATTATATTCACCACTAACCACTATTGTTGAGATACATTATATTCACCACTAACCACTATTGTTGAGATACATTATATTCACCACTAACCACTATTGTTGGGATACATTATATTATTGTTGAGGATACATTATATTCACCACTAACCACTATTGATGAGATACATTATATTCACCACTAACCGCTATTGTTGAGATATATTATATTCACCACTAACCACTATTGTTGAGATACATTATATTCACCACTAACCACTATTGTTGAGATACATTATATTCACCATAACCACTATTGTTATATTATATTCACCACTAACCACTATTGTTGAGATACAATATACCCACCACTAACCACTATTCTTGAGATAAATATATTCACCACTAACCACTATTGTTGAGATACATTATATTCACCACTAACCACTATTGTTGAGATTACATTATATTCACCACTAACCACTATTGTTGAGGATACATTATATTCACCACTAACCACTATTGTTGATACATTATATTACATTATATTCACCACTAACCACTATTGTTGAGATACATTATATTCACCACTAACCACTATTGTTGAGATACATTATATTCACCACTAACCACTATTGTTGAGATACATTATATTCACCACTAACCACTATTGTTGAGATACATTATATTCACCACTAACCACTATTGTTGAGATACATTATATTCACCACTAACCACTATTGTTGAGATACATTATATTCACCACTAACCACTATTGTTGAGATACATTATATTCACCACTAACCACTATTGTTGAGATACATATATATTCACCACTAACCACTATTGTTGAGATACATTATATTCACCACTAACCACTATTGTTGAGATACATTATATTCACCACTAACCACTATTGTTGAGATACATTATATTCACCACTAACCACTATTGTTGAGATACATTATATTCACCACTAACCACTATTGTTGAGATACATTATATTCACCACTAACCACTATTGTTGAGATACATTATATTCACCACTAACCACTATTGTTGAGATACATTATATTCACCACTAACCACTATTGTTGAGATACATTATATTCACCACTAACCACTATTGTTGAGATACATTATATTCACCACTAACCACTATTGTTGAGATACATTATATTCACCACTAACCACTATTGTTGAGATACATTATATTCACCACTAACCACTATTGTTGAGATACATTATATTCACCACTAACCACTATTGTTGAGATACATTATATTCACCACTAACCACTATTGTTGAGATACATTATATTCACCACTAACCACTATTGTTGAGATACATTATATTCACCACTAACCACTATTGTTGAGATACATTATATTCACCACTAACCACTATTGTTGAGATACATTATATTCACCACTAACCACTATTGTTGAGATACATTATATTCACCACTAACCACTATTGTTGAGATACATTATATTCACCACTACATTATATTCACCACTAACCACTATTGTTGAGATACATTATATTCACCACTAACCACTATTGTTGAGATACATTATATTCACCACTAACCACTATTGTTGAGATACATTATATTCACCACTAACCACTATTGTTGAGATACATTATATTCACCACTAACCACTATTGTTCAGTTACATTATATTCACCACTAACCATTGTTGTTGAGATACATTATATTCACCACTAACCACTATTGTTGAGATACATTATATTCACCACTAACCACTATTGTTGAGATACATTATATTCACCACCACACATTATATTCACCACTAACCACTATTGTTGAGGTTACATTATATTCACCACTAACCACTATTGTTGAGATTACATTATATTCACCACTAACCACTATTGTTGAGATACATTATATTCACCACTAACCACTATTGTTGAGATACATTATATTCACCACTAACCACTATTGTTGAGATACATTATATTCACCACTAACCACTATTGTTGAGATACATTATATTCACCACTAACCACTATTGTTGAGATACATTATATTCACCACTAACCACTATTGTTGAGATACATTATATTCACCACTAACCACTATTGTTGAGATACATTATATTCACCACTAACCACTATTGTTGAGATACATTATATTCACCACTAACCACTATTGTTGAGATACATTATATTCACCACTAACCACTATTGTTGATTCACCACTAACCACATTGTTATATTCACCACTAACCACTATTGTTGAGATACATTATATTCACCACTAACCACTATTGTTGAGATACATTATATTCACCACTAACCACTATTGTTGAGATACATTATATTCACCACTAACCACTATTGTTGAGATACATTATATTCACCACTAACCACTATTGTTGAGATACATTATATTCACCACTAACCACTATTGTTGAGATACATTATATTCACCACTAACCACTATTGTTGAGATACATTATATTCACCACTAACCACTATTGTTGAGATACATTATATTCACCACTAACCACTATTGTTGAGATACATTATATTCACCACTAACCACTATTGTTGAGATACATTATATTCACCACTAACCACTATTGTTGAGATACATTATATTCACCACTAACCACTATTGTTGAGATACATTATATTCACCACTAACCACTATTGTTGAGATACATTATATTCACCACTAACCACTATTGTTGAGTTACATTATATTCACCACTAACCACTATTGTTGAGATACATTATATTCACCACTAACCACTATTGTTGAGATACATTATATTCACCACTAACCACTATTGTTGAGATACATTATATTCACCACTAACCACTATTGTTGAGATACATTATATTCACCACTAACCACTATTGTTGAGATACATTATATTCACCACTAACCACTATTGTTGAGATACATTATATTCACCACTAACCACTATTGTTGAGATACATTATATTCACCACTAACCACTATTGTTGAGATACATTATATTCACCACTAACCACTATTGTTGAGATACATTATATTCACCACTAACCACTATTGTTGAGATACATTATATTCACCACTAACCACTATTGTTGAGATACATTATATTCACCTATTGTTGAGATACTAACCACTATTGTTGAGATACATTATATTCACCACTAACCACTATTGTTGAGATACATTATATTCACCACTAACCACTATTGTTGAGATACATTATATTCACCACTAACCACTATTGTTGAGATACATTATATTCACCACTAACCACTATTGTTGAGATACATTATATTCACCACTAACCACTATTGTTGAGATACATTATATTCACCACTAACCACTATTGTTGAGATACATTATATTCACCACTAACCACTATTGTTGAGATACATTATATTCACCACTAACCACTATTGTTGAGATACATTATATTCACCACTAACCACTATTGTTGAGATACATTATATTCACCACTAACCACTATTGTTGAGATACATTATATTCACCACTAACCACTATTGTTGAGATACATTATATTCACCACTAACCACTATTGTTGAGATACATTATATTCACCACTAACCACTATTGTTGAGATACATTATATTCACCACTAACCACTATTGTTGAGATACATTATATTCACCACTAACCACTATTGTTGAGATACATTATATTCACCACTAACCACTATTGTTGAGATACATTATATTCACCACTAACCACTATTGTTGAGATACATTATATTCACCACTAACCACTATTGTTGAGATACATTATATTCACCACTAACCACTATTATTTACATTATACATTATATTCACCACTAACCACTATTGTTGAGATACATTATATTCACCACTAACCACTATTGTTGAGATACATTATATTCACCACTAACCACTATTGTTGAGATTACATTATATTCACCACTAACCACTATTGTTGAGATACATTATATTCACCACTAACCACTATTGTTGAGATACATTATATTCACCACTAACCACTATTGTTGAGATACATTATATTCACCACTAACCACTATTGTTGAGATACATTATATTCACCACTAACCACTATTGTTGAGATACATTATATTCACCACTAACCACTATTGTTGAGATACATTATATTCACCACTAACCACTATTGTTGAGATACATTATATTCACCACTAACCACTATTGTTGTTGAGATACATTATATTCACCACTAACCACTATTGTTGAGATACATTATATTCACCACTAACCACTATTGTTGAGATACATTATATTCACCACTAACCACTATTGTTGAGATACATTATATTCACCACTAACCACTATTGTTGAGATACATTATATTCACCACTAACCACTATTGTTGAGATACATTATATTACATTATATTCACCACTAACCACTATTGTTGAGATACATTATATTCACCACTAACCACTATTGTTGAGATACATTATATTCACCACTAACCACTATTGTTGAGATACATTATATTCACCACTAACCACTATTGTTGAGATACATTATATTCACCACTAACCACTATTGTTGAGATACATTATATTCACCACTAACCACTATTGTTGAGATACATTATATTCACCACTAACCACTATTGTTGAGATACATTATATTCACCACTAACCACTATTGTTGAGATACATTATATTCACCACTAACCACTATTGTTGAGATACATTATATTCACCACTAACCACTATTGTTGAGATACATTATATTCACCACTAACCACTATTGTTGAGATACATTATATTCACCACTAACCACTATTGTTGAGATACATTATATTCACCACTAACCACTATTGTTGAGATACATTATATTCACCACTAACCACTATTGTTGAGATACATTATATTCACCACTAACCACTATTGTTGAGATACATTATATTCACCACTAACCACTATTGTTGAGATACATTATATTCACCACTAACCACTATTGTTGAGATACATTATATTCACCACTAACCACTATTGTTGAGATACATTATATTCACCACTAACCACTATTGTTGAGATACATTATATTCACCACTAACCACTATTGTTGAGATACATTATATTCACCACTAACCACTATTGTTGAGATACATTATATTCACCACTAACCACTATTGTTGAGATACATTATATTCACCACTAACCACTATTGTTGAGATACATTATATTCACCACTAACCACTATTGTTGAGATACATTATATTCACCACTAACCACTATTGTTGAGATACATTATATTCACCACTAACCACTATTGTTGAGATACATTATATTCACCACTAACCACTATTGTTGAGATACATTATATTCACCACTAACCACTATTGTTGAGATACATTATATTCACCACTAACCACTATTGTTGAGATACATTATATTCACCACTAACCACTATTGTTGAGATACATTATATTCACCACTAACCACTATTGTTGAGATACATTATATTCACCACTAACCACTATTGTTGAGATACATTATATTCACCACTAACCACTATTGTTGTTGAGATACATTATATTCACCACTAACCACTATTGTTGAGATACATTATATTCACCACTAACCACTATTGTTGAGATACATTATATTCACCACTAACCACTATTGTTGAGATACATTATATTCACCACTAACCACTATTGTTGAGATACATTATATTCACCACTAACCACTATTGTTGAGATACATTATATTCACCACTAACCACTATTGTTGAGATACATTATATACATTATATTCACCACTAACCACTATTGTTGAGATACATTATATTCACCACTAACCACTATTGTTGAGATACATTATATTCACCACTAACCACTATTGTTGAGATACATTATATTCACCACTAACCACTATTGTTGAGATACATTATATTCACCACTAACCACTATTGTTGAGATACATTATATTCACCACTAACCACTATTGTTGAGATACATTATATTCACCACTAACCACTATTGTTGAGATACATTATATTCACCACTAACCACTATTGTTGAGATACATTATATTCACCACTAACCACTATTGTTGAGATACATTATATTCACCACTAACCACTATTGTTGAGATACATTATATTCACCACTAACCACTATTGTTGAGATACATTATATTCACCACTAACCACTATTGTTGAGATACATTATATTCACCACTAACCACTATTGTTGAGATACATTATATTCACCACTAACCACTATTGTTGAGATACATTATATTCACCACTAACCACTATTGTTGAGATACATTATATTCACCACTAACCACTATTGTTGAGATACATTATATTCACCACTAACCACTATTGTTGAGATACATTATATTCACCACTAACCACTATTGTTGAGATACATTATATTCACCACTAACCACTATTGTTGAGATACATTATATTCACCACTAACCACTATTGTTGAGATACATTATATTCACCACTAACCACTATTGTTGAGATACATTATATTCACCACTAACCACTATTGTTGAGATACATTATATTCACCACTAACCACTATTGTTGAGATACATTATATTCACCACTAACCACTATTGTT
Source organism: Tachypleus tridentatus (assembly GCF_004210375.1). Taxonomy (NCBI): domain Eukaryota; kingdom Metazoa; phylum Arthropoda; class Merostomata; order Xiphosura; family Limulidae; genus Tachypleus; species Tachypleus tridentatus. Next base: position 156,797,548 of record NC_134832.1, on the reverse strand, counting down.
GAGATACATTATATTCACCACTAACCACTATTGTTGAGATACATTATATTCACCACTAACCACTATTGTTGAGATACATTATATTCACCACTAACCACTATTGTTGAGATACATTATATTCACCACTAACCACTATTGTTGAGATACATTATATTCACCACTAACCACTATTGTTGAGATACATTATATTCACCACTAACCACTATTGTTGAGATACATTATATTCACCACTAACCACTATTGTTGAGATACATTATATTCACCACTAACCACTATTGTTGAGATACATTATATTCACCACTAACCACTATTGTTGAGATACATTATATTCACCACTAACCACTATTGTTGAGATACATTATATTCACCACTAACCACTATTGTTGAGATACATTATATTCACCACTAACCACTATTGTTGAGTTACATTATATTCACCACTAACCACTATTGTTGAGATACATTATATTCACCACTAACCACTATTGTTGAGATACATTATATTCACCACTAACCACTATTGTTGAGATACATTATATTCACCACTAACCACTATTGTTGAGATACATTATATTCACCACTAACCACTATTGTTGAGATACATTATATTCACCACTAACCACTATTGTTGAGATACATTATATTCACCACTAACCACTATTGTTGAGATACATTATATTCACCACTAACCACTATTGTTGAGATACATTATATTCACCACTAACCACTATTGTTGAGATACATTATATTCACCACTAACCACTATTGTTGAGATACATTATATTCACCACTAACCACTATTGTTGAGATACATTATATTCACCACTAACCACTATTGTTGAGATACATTATATTCACCACTAACCACTATTGTTGAGATACATTATATTCACCACTAACCACTATTGTTGAGATACATTATATTCACCACTAACCACTATTGTTGAGATACATTATATTCACCACTAACCACTATTGTTGAGATACATTATATTCACCACTAACCACTATTGTTGAGATACATTATATTCACCACTAACCACTATTGTTGAGATACATTATATTCACCACTAACCACTATTGTTGAGATACATTATGATTACATTATATTCACCACTAACCACTATTGTTGAGATACATTATATTCACCACTAACCACTATTGTTGAGATACATTATATTCACCACTAACCACTATTGTTGAGATACATTATATTCACCACTAACCACTATTGTTGAGATACATTATATTCACCACTAACCACTATTGTTGAGATACATTATATTCACCACTAACCACTATTGTTGAGATACATTATATTCACCACTAACCACTATTGTTGAGATACATTATATTCACCACTAACCACTATTGTTGAGATACATTATATTCACCACTAACCACTATTGTTGAGATACATTATATTCACCACTAACCACTATTGTTGAGATACATTATATTCACCACTAACCACTATTGTTGAGATACATTATATTCACCACTAACCACTATTGTTGAGATACATTATATTCACCACTAACCACTATTGTTGAGATACATTATATTCACCACTAACCACTATTGTTGATACATTATATTCACCACTAACCACTATTGTTGAGATACATTATATTCACCACTAACCACTATTGTTGAGATACATTATATTCACCACTAACCACTATTGTTGAGATACATTATATTCACCACTAACCACTATTGTTGAGATACATTATATTCACCACTCACCACCACTAACCACTATTGTTGAGATACATTATATTCACCACTAACCACTATTGTTGAGATACATTATATACATTATATTGTTTCACCACTAACCACTATTGTTGAGATACATTATATTCACCACTAACCACTATTGTTGAGATACATTATATTCACCACTAACCACTATTGTTGAGATACATTATATTCACCACTAACCACTATTGTTGAGATACATTATATTCACCACTAACCACTATTGTTGAGATACATTATATTCACCACTAACCACTATTGTTGAGATACATTATATTCACCACTAACCACTATTGTTGAGATACATTATATTCACCACTAACCACTATTGTTGAGATACATTATATTCACCACTAACCACTATTGTTGAGATACATTATATTCACCACTAACCACTATTGTTGAGATACATTATATTCACCACTAACCACTATTGTTGAGATACATTATATTCACCACTAACCACTATTGTTGAGATACATTATATTCACCACTAACCACTATTGTTGAGATACATTATATTCACCACTAACCACTATTGTTGAGATACATTATATTCACCACTAACCACTATTGTTGAGATACATTATATTCACCACTAACCACTATTGTTGAGATACATTATATTCACCACTAACCACTATTGTTGAGATACATTATATTCACCACTAACCACTATTGTTGAGATACATTATATTCACCACTAACCACTATTGTTGAGATACATTATATTCACCACTAACCACTATTGTTGAGATACATTATATTCACCACTAACCACTATTGTTGAGATACATTATATTCACCACTAACCACTATTGTTGAGATACATTATATTCACCACTAACCACTATTGTTGAGATACATTATATTCACCACTAACCACTATTGTTGAGATACATTATATTCACCACTAACCACTATTGTTGAGATACATTATATTCACCACTAACCACTATTGTTGAGATACATTATATTCACCACTAACCACTATTGTTGAGATACATTATATTCACCACTAACCACTATTGTTGAGATACATTATATTCACCACTAACCACTATTGTTGAGATACATTATATTCACCACTAACCACTATTGTTGAGATACATTATATTCACCACTAACCACTATTGTTGAGATACATTATATTCACCACTAACCACTATTGTTGAGATACATTATATTCACCACTAACCACTATTGTTAACCACTATTGTTGAGATACATTATATTCACCACTAACCACTATTGTTGAGATACATTATATTCACCACTAACCACTATTGTTGAGATACATTATATTCACCACTAACCACTATTGTTGAGATACATTATATTCACCACTAACCACTATTGTTGAGATACATTATATTCACCACTAACCACTATTGTTGAGATACATTATATTCACCACTAACCACTATTGTTGAGATACATTATATTCACCACTAACCACTATTGTTGAGATACATTATATTCACCACTAACCACTATTGTTGAGATACATTATATTCACCACTAACCACTATTGTTGAGATACATTATATTCACCACTAACCACTATTGTTGAGATACATTATATTCACCACTAACCACTATTGTTGAGATACATTATATTCACCACTAACCACTATTGTTGAGATACATTATATTCACCACTAACCACTATTGTTGAGATACATTATATTCACCACTAACCACTATTGTTGAGATACATTATATTCACCACTAACCACTATTGTTGAGATACATTATATTCACCACTAACCACTATTGTTGAGATACATTATATTCACCACTAACCACTATTGTTGAGATACATTATATTCACCACTAACCACTATTGTTGAGATACATTATATTCACCACTAACCACTATTGTTGAGATACATTATATTCACCACTAACCACTATTGTTGAGATACATTATATTCACCACTAACCACTATTGTTGAGATACATTATATTCACCACTAACCACTATTGTTGATACATTATATTCACCACTAACCAGATACATTATATTCACCACTAACCACTATTGTTGAGATACATTATATTCACCACTAACCACTATTGTTGAGATACATTATATTCACCACTAACCACTATTGTTGAGATACATTATATTCACCACTAACCACTATTGTTGAGATACATTATATTCACCACTAACCACTATTGTTGAGATACATTATATTCACCACTAACCACTATTGTTGAGATACATTATATTCACCACTAACCACTATTGTTGAGATACATTATATTCACCACTAACCACTATTGTTGAGATACATTATTATACCACTAACCACTATTGTTGAGATACACTAACCACTATTGTTGAGATACATTATATTCACCATAACCACTATTGTTTATATTCACCACTAACCACTATTGTTGAGATACATTATATTCACCACTAACCACTATTGTTGAGATACATTATATTCACCACTAACCACTATTGTTGAGATACATTATATTCACCACTAACCACTATTGTTGAGATACATTATATTCACCACTAACCACTATTGTTGACCACTACATTACATTATTCACCACTAACCACTATTGTTGAGATACATTATATTCACCACTAACCACTATTGTTGATACATTATATTCACCACTAACCACTAGATACATTATATTCACCACTAACCACTATTGTTGAGATACATTATATTCACCACTAACCACTATTGTTGAGATACATTATATTCACCACTAACCACTATTGTTGAGATACATTATATTCACCACTAACCACTATTGTTGAGATACATTATATTCACCACTAACCACTATTGTTGAGATACATTATATTCACCACTAACCACTATTGTTGAGATACATTATATTCACCACTAACCACTATTGTTGAGATACATTATATTCACCACTAACCACTATTGTTGAGATACATTATATTCACCACTAACCACTATTGTTGAGATACATTATATTCACCACTAACCACTATTGTTGAGATACATTATATTCACCACTAACCACTATTGTTGAGATACATTATATTCACCACTAACCACTATTGTTGAGATACATTATATTCACCACTAACCACTATTGTTGAGATACATTATATTCACCACTAACCACTATTGTTGAGATACATTATATTCACCACTAACCACTATTGTTGAGATACATTATATTCACCACTAACCACTATTGTTGAGATACATTATATTCACCACTAACCACTATTGTTGAGATACATTATATTCACCACTAACCACTATTGTTGAGATACATTATATTCACCATTATATTCACTAACCACTATTGTTGAGATACATTATATTCACCACTAACCACTATTGTTGAGATACATTATATTCACCACTAACCACTATTGTTGAGATACATTATATTCACCACTAACCACTATTGTTGAGATACATTATATTCACCACTAACCACTATTGTTGAGATACATTATATTCACCACTAACCACTATTGTTGAGATACATTATATTCACCACTAACCACTATTGTTGAGATACATTATATTCACCACTAACCACTATTGTTGAGATACATTATATTCACCACTAACCACTATTGTTGAGATACATTATATTCACCACTAACCACTATTGTTGAGATACATTATATTCACCACTAACCACTATTGTTGAGATACATTATATTCACCACTAACCACTATTGTTGAGATACATTATATTCACCACTAACCACTATTGTTGAGATACATTATATTCACCACTAACCACTATTGTTGAGATACATTATATTCACCACTAACCACTATTGTTGAGATACATTATATTCACCACTAACCACTATTGTTGAGATACATTATATTCACCACTAACCACTATTGTTGAGATACATTATATTCACCACTAACCACTATTGTTGAGATACATTATATTCACCACTAACCACTATTGTTGAGATACATTATATTCACCACTAACCACTATTGTTGAGATACATTATATTCACCACTAACCACTATTGTTGAGATACATTATATTCACCACTAACCACTATTGTTGAGATACATTATATTCACCACTAACCACTATTGTTGAGATACATTATATTCACCACTAACCACTATTGTTGAGATACATTATATTCACCACTAACCACTATTGTTGAGATACATTATATTCACCACTAACCACTATTGTTGAGATACATTATATTCACCACTAACCACTATTGTTGATATACATTATATTCACCACTAAACACCATTGTTAAGATACATTATATCCACCATTAACCACTACTGTTGAGATACATTTTATTCACCACTAACCACTATTGTTAAGATACATTATATCCACCATTAACCACTATTGTTGAGATACATTATATTCACCACTAACCACTATTGTTGAGATACATTATACCCACCACGAACCACTATTGTTGAGATACATTATATTCACCACTAACCACTATTGATGAGATACATTATATTCACCACTAACCACTATTGTTGAGTTACATTATATTCACCACTAACCACTATTGTTGAGATACATTATATTCACCACTAACCACTATTGTTGATACATTATATTCACCACTAACCACTATTGTTGAGATACATTATATTCACCACTAACCACTATTTTTGAGATACATTATATTCACCACTAACCACTATTGTTGAGATACATTATATTGAGATACACCACTAACCACTATTGTTGAGATACATTATATTCACCACTAACCACTATTGTTGAGATACATTATATTCACCACTAACCACTATTGTTGAGATACATTATATTCACCACTAACCACTATTGTTGAGATACATTATATTCACCACTAACCACTATTGTTGAGATACATTATATTCACCACTAACCACTATTGTTGAGATACATTATATTCACCACTAACCACTATTGTTGAGATACATTATATTCACCACTAACCACTATTGTTGAGATACATTATATTCACCACTAACCACTATTGTTGAGATACATTATATTCACCACTAACCACTATTGTTGAGATACATTATATTCACCACTAACCACTATTGTTGAGATACATTATATTCACCACTAACCACTATTGTTGAGATACATTATATTCACCACTAACCACTATTGTTGAGATACATTATATTCACCACTAACCACTATTGTTGAGATACATTATATTCACCACTAACCACTATTGTTGAGATACATTATATTCACCACTAACCACTATTGTTGAGATACATTATATTCACCACTAACCACTATTGTTGAGATACATTATATTCACCACTAACCACTATTGTTGAGATACATTATATTCACCACTAACCACTATTGTTGAGATACATTATATTCACCACTAACCACTATTGTTGAGATACATTATATTCACCACTAACCACTATTGTTGAGATACATTATATTCACCACTAACCACTATTGTTGAGATACATTATATTCACCACTAACCACTATTGTTGAGATACATTATATTCACCACTAACCACTATTGTTGAGATACATTATATTCACCACTAACCACTATTGTTGAGATACATTATATTCACCACTAACCACTATTGTTGAGATACATTATATTCACCACTAACCACTATTGTTGAGATACATTACATTATATTAACCACCACTCACCAACCACTATTGTTGAGATACATTACATTATATTCACCACTAACCACTATTGTTGAGATACATTATATTCACCACTAACCACTATTGTTGAGATACATTATATTCACCACTAACCACTATTGTTGAGATACATTATATTCACCACTAACCACTATTGTTGAGATACATTATATTCACCACTAACCACTATTGTTGAGATACATTATATTCACCACTAACCACTATTGTTGAGATACATTATATTCACCACTAACCACTATTGTTGAGATACATTATATTCACCACTAACCACTATTGTTGAGATACATTATATTCACCACTAACCACTATTGTTGAGATACATTATATTCACCACTAACCACTATTGTTGAGATACATTATATTCACCACTAACCACTATTGTTGTTGATTGTTGATACATTATATTCACCACTAACCACTATTGTTGAGATACATTATATTCACCACTAACCACTATTGTTGAGATACATTATATTCACCACTAACCACTATTGTTGAGATACATTATATACATTATATTCACCACTAACCACTATTGTTGAGATACATTATATTCACCACTAACCACTATTGTTGAGATACATTATATTCACCACTAACCACTATTGTTGAGATACATTATATTCACCACTAACCACTATTGTTGAGATACATTATATTCACCACTAACCACTATTGTTGAGATACATTATATTCACCACTAACCACTATTGTTGAGATACATTATATTCACCACTAACCACTATTGTTGAGATACATTATATTCACCACTAACCACTATTGTTGAGATACATTATATTCACCACTAACCACTATTGTTGAGATACATTATATTCACCACTAACCACTATTGTTGAGATACATTATATTCACCACTAACCACTATTGTTGAGATACATTATATTCACCACTAACCACTATTGTTGAGATACATTATATTCACCACTAACCACTATTGTTGAGATACATTATATTCACCACTAACCACTATTGTTGAGATACATTATATTCACCACTAACCACTATTGTTGAGATACATTATATTCACCACTAACCACTATTGTTGAGATACATTATATTCACCACTAACCACTATTGTTGAGATACATTATATTCACCACTAACCACTATTGTTGAGATACATTATATTCACCACTAACCACTATTGTTGAGATACATTATATTCACCACTAACCACTATTGTTGAGATACATTATATTCACCACTAACCACTATTGTTGAGATACATTATATTCACCACTAACCACTATTGTTGAGATACATTATATTCACCACTAACCACTATTGTTGAGATACATTATATTCACCACTAACCACTATTGTTGAGATACATTATATTCACCACTAACCACTATTGTTGAGATACATTATATTCACCACTAACCACTATTGTTGAGATACATTATATTCACCACTAACCACTATTGTTGAGATACATTATATTCACCACTAACCACTATTGTTGAGATACATTATATTCACCACTAACCACTATTGTTGAGATACATTATATTCACCACTAACCACTATTGTTGAGATACATTATATTCACCACTAACCACTATTGTTGAGATACATTATATTCACCACTAACCACTATTGTTGAGATACATTATATTCACCACTAACCACTATTGTTATACCACTATTGTTGAGATACATTATATTCACCACTAACCACTATTGTTGAGATACATTATATTCACCACTAACCACTATTGTTGAGATACATTATATCCACCACTAACCACTATTGTTGAGATACATTATATTCACCACTAACCACTATTGTTGAGATACATTATATCCACCACTAACCACTATTGTTGAGATACATTATATTCACCACTAACCACTATTGTTGAGATACATTATATTCACCACTAACAACTATTGTTGAGATACATTATATTCACCACTAACCACTATTGTTAAACTATATTACATTCACCACTAACCACTATTGTTGAGATACATTATATTCACCACTAACCACTATTGTTGAGTTACATTATATTCACCACTAACCACTATTGTTGAGATACATTATATTCACCACTAACCACTATTGTTGAGATACATTATATTCACCACTTCAACCACTATTGTTGAGATACATTATATTCACCACTAACCACTATTGTTGAGATACATTATATTCACCACTAACCACTATTGTTGAGATACATTATATTCACCACTAACCACTATTGTTGAGATACATTATATTCACCACTAACCACTATTGTTGAGATACATTATATTCACCACTAACCACTATTGTTGAGATACATTATATTCACCACTAACCACTATTGTTGAGATACATTATATTCACCACTAACCACTATTGTTGAGATACATTATATTCACCACTAACCACTATTGTTGAGATACATTATATTCACCACTAACCACTATTGTTGAGATACATTATATTCACCACTAACCACTATTGTTGAGATACATTATATTCACCACTAACCACTATTGTTGAGATACATTATATTCACCACTAACCACTATTGTTGAGATACATTATATTCACCACTAACCACTATTGTTGAGATACATTATATTCACCACTAACCACTATTGTTGAGATACATTATATTCACCACTAACCACTATTGTTGAGATACATTATATTCACCACTAACCACTATTGTTGAGATACATTATATTCACCACTAACACTATTGTTTACATTATATTCACCACTAACCACTATTGTTGAGATACATTATATTCACCACTAACCACTATTGTTGAGATACATTATATTCACCACTAACCACTATTGTTGAGATACATTATAACCACTAACCACTATTGTTGAGATACATTATATTCACCACTAACCACTATTGTTGAGATACATTATATTCACCACTAACCACTATTGTTGAGATACATTATATTCACCACTAACCACTATTGTTGAGATACATTATATTCACCACTAACCACTATTGTTGAGATACATTATATTCACCACTAACCACTATTGTTGAGATACATTATATTCACCACTAACCACTATTGTTGAGATACATTATATTCACCACTAACCACTATTGTTGAGATACATTATATTCACCACTAACCACTATTGTTGAGATACATTATATTCACCACTAACCACTATTGTTGAGATACATTATATTCACCACTAACCACTATTGTTGAGATACATTATATTCACCACTAACCACTATTGTTGAGATACATTATATTCACCACTAACCACTATTGTTGAGATACATTATATTCACCACTAACCACTATTGTTGAGATACATTATATTCACCACTAACCACTATTGTTGAGATACATTATATTCACCACTAACCACTATTGTTGAGGATACATTATATTCACCACTAACCACTATTGTTGAGATACATTATATTCACCACTAACCACTATTGTTGAGATACATTATATCCACCACTAACCACTATTGTTGAGATACATTATATTCACCACTAACCACTATTGTTGAGATACATTATATTCACCACTAACCACTATTGTTGAGATACATTATATTCACCACTCACCACTATTGTTGAGATACATTATATTCACCACTAACCATTATTGTTGAGATACATTATATTCACCACTAACCACTATTGTTGAGATACATTATATTCACCACTAACCACTATTGTTGAGATACATTATATTCACCACTAACCACTATTGTTGAGTTACATTATATTCACCACTAACCACTATTGTTGAGATACATTATATTCACCACTAACCACTATTGTTGAGATACATTATATTCACCACTAACCACTATTGTTGAGATACATTATATTCACCACTAACCACTATTGTTGAGATACATTATATTCACCACTAACCACTATTGTTGAGATACATTATATTCACCACTAACCACTATTGTTGAGATACATTATATTCACCACTAACCACTATTGTTGAGATACATTATATTCACCACTAACCACTATTGTTGAGATACATTATATTCACCACTAACCACTATTGTTGAGATACATTATATTCACCACTAACCACTATTGTTGAGATACATTATATTCACCACTAACCACTATTGTTGAGATACATTATATTCACCACTAACCACTATTGTTGAGATACATTATATTCACCACTAACCACTATTGTTGAGATACATTATATTCACCACTAACCACTATTGTTGAGATACATTATATTCACCACTAACCACTATTGTTGAGATACATTATATTCACCACTAACCACTATTGTTGAGATACATTATATTCACCACTAACCACTATTGTTGAGATACATTATATTCACCACTAACCACTATTGTTGAGATACATTATATTCACCACTAACCACTATTGTTGAGATACATTATATTCACCACTAACCACTATTGTTGAGATACATTATATTCACCACTAACCACTATTGTTGAGATACATTATATTCACCACTAACCACTATTGTTGAGATACATTATATTCACCACTAACCACTATTGTTGAGATACATTATATTCACCACTAACCACTATTGTTGAGATACATTATATTCACCACTAACCACTATTGTTGAGATACATTATATTCACCACTAACCACTATTGTTGAGATACATTATATTCACCACTAACCACTATTGTTGAGTTACATTATATTCACCACTAACCACTATTGTTGAGATACATTATATTCACCACTAACCACTATTGTTGAGATACATTATATTCACCACTAACCACTATTGTTGAGATACATTATATTCACCACTAACCACTATTGTTGAGATACATTATATTCACCACTAACCACTATTGTTGAGATACATTATATTCACCACTAACCACTATTGTTGAGATACATTATATTCACCACTAACCACTATTGTTGAGATACATTATATTCACCACTAACCACTATTGTTGAGATACATTATATTCACCACTAACCACTATTGTTGAGATACATTATATTCACCACTAACCACTATTGTTGAGATACATTATATTCACCACTAACCACTATTGTTGAGATACATTATATTCACCACTAACCACTATTGTTGAGATACATTATATTCACCACTAACCACTATTGTTGAGATACATTATATTCACCACTAACCACTATTGTTGAGATACATTATATTCACCACTAACCACTATTGTTGAGATACATTATATTCACCACTAACCACTATTGTTGAGATACATTATATTCACCACTAACCACTATTGTTGAGTTACATTATATTCACCACTAACCACTATTGTTGAGATACATTATATTCACCACTAACCACTATTGTTGAGATACATTATATTCACCACTAACCACTACTGTTGAACTACATTATATTCACCACTAACCACTATTGTTGAGATACATTATATTCACCACTAACCACTATTGTTGAGATACATTATATTCACCACTAACCACTATTGTTGAGATACATTATATTCACCACTAACCACTATTGTTGAGTTACATTATATTCACCACTAACCACTATTGTTGAGTTACATTATATTCACCACTATTGTTGAGATACATTATATTCACCACTAACCACTATTGTTGAGATACATTATATTCACCACTAACCACTATTGTTGAGATACATTATATTCACCACTAACCACTATTGTTGAGATACATTATATTCACCACTAACCACTATTGTTGAGATACATTATATTCACCACTAACCACTATTGTTGAGTTACATTATATTCACCACTAACCACTATTGTTGAGTTACATTATATTCACCACTAACCACTATTGTTGAGTTACATTATATTCACCACTAACCACTATTGTTGAGATACATTATATTCACCACTAACCACTATTGTTGAGATACATTATATTCACCACTAACCACTATTGTTGAGATACATTATATTCACCACTAACCACTATTGTTGAGATACATTATATTCACCACTAACCACTATTGTTGAGATACATTATATTCACCACTAACCACTATTGTTGAGATACATTATATTCACCACTAACCACTATTGTTGAGATACATTATATTCACCACTAACCACTATTGTTGAGATACATTATATTCACCACTAACCACTATTGTTGAGATACATTATATTCACCACTAACCACTATTGTTGAGTTACATTATATTCACCACTAACCACTATTGTTGAGATACATTATATTCACCACTAACCACTATTGTTGAGATACATTATATTCACCACTAACCACTATTGTTGAGATACATTATATTCACCACTAACCACTATTGTTGAGATACATTATATTCACCACTAACCACTATTGTTGAGATACATTATATTCACCACTAACCACTATTGTTGAGATACATTATATTCACCACTAACCACTATTGTTGAGATACATTATATTCACCACTAACCACTATTGTTGAGATACATTATATTCACCACTAACCACTATTGTTGAGATACATTATATTCACCACTAACCACTATTGTTGAGATACATTATATTCACCACTAACCACTATTGTTGAGATACATTATATTCACCACTAACCACTATTGTTGAGATACATTATATTCACCACTAACCACTATTGTTGAGATACATTATATTCACCACTAACAACTATTGTTGACCACTAACCACATTATATTCACCACTAACCAGATACATTATATTCACCACTAACCACTATTGTTGAGATACATTATATTCACCACTAACCACTATTGTTGAGATACATTATATTCACCACTAACCACTATTGTTGAGATACATTATATTCACCACTAACCACTATTGTTGAGTTACATTATATTCACCACTAACCACTATTGTTGAGATACATTATATTCACCACTAACCACTATTGTTGAGATACATTATATTCACCACTAACCACTATTGTTGAGATACATTATATTCACCACTAACCACTATTGTTGAGATACATTATATTCACCACTAACCACTATTGTTGAGATACATTATATTCACCACTAACCACTATTGTTGAGTTACATTATATTCACCACAAACCACTATTGTTGAGTTACATTATATTCACCACTAACCACTATTGTTGAGATACATTATATTCACCACTAACCACTATTGTTGAGTTACATATATTATATTCACCATATTCACCACTAACCACTATTGTTGAGATACATTATATTCACCACTAACCACTACTGTTGAACTACATTATATTCACCACTAACCACTATTGTTGAGATACATTATATTCACCACTAACCACTATTGTTGAGATACATTATATTCACCACTAACCACTATTGTTGAGTTACATTATATTCACCACTAACCACTATTGTTGAGTTACATTATATTCACCACTAACCACTATTGTTGAGTTACATTATATTCACCACTAACCACTATTGTTGAGTTACATTATATTCACCACTAACCACTATTGTTTTGTTTTATTATATTCACCACTAACCACTATTGTTGAGATACATTATATTCACCACTAACCACTATTGTTGAGATACATTATATTCACCACTAACCACTATTGTTGAGATACATTATATTCACCACTAACCACTATTGTTGTGATACATTATATTCACCACTAACCACTATTGTTGAGATACATTATATTCACCACTAACCACTATTGTTGAGTTACATTATATTCACCACTAACCACTATTGTTGAGATACATTATATTCACCACTAACCACTATTGTTGAGTTACATTATATTCACCACTAACCACTATTGTTGAGATACATTATATTCACCACTAACCACTATTGTTGAGTTACATTATATTCACCACTAACCACTATTGTTGAGATACATTATATTCACCACTAACCACTATTGTTGAGATACATTATATTCACCACTAACCACTATTGTTGAGATACATTATATTCACCACTAACCACTATTGTTGAGATACATTATATTCACCACTAACCATTATTGTTGTGTTACATTATATTCACCACTAACCACTATTGTTGAGATACATTATATTCACCACTAACCACTATTGTTGAGATACATTATATTCACCACTAACCACTATTGTTGAGTTACATTATATTCACCACTAACCACTATTGTTGAGATACATTATATTCACCACTAACCACTATTGTTGAGTTACATTATATTCACCACTAACCACTATTGTTGAGATACATTATATTCACCACTAACCACTATTGTCAAGATACATTATATTCACCACTAACCACTATTGTTGAGATACATTATATTCACCACTAACCACTATTGTTGAGATACATTATATTCACCACTAACCACTATTGTTGAGATACATTATATTCACCACTAACCACTATTGTTGAGATACATTATATTCACCACTAACCACTATTGTTGAGATACATTATATTCACCACTAACCACTATTGTTGAGATACATTATATTCACCACTAACCACTATTGTTGAGATACATTATATTCACCACTAACCACTATTGTTGAGATACATTATATTCACCACTAACCACTATTGTTGAGATACATTATATTCACCACAAACCACTATTGTTGAGATACATTATATTCACCACTAACCACTATTGTTGAGATACATTATATTCACCACTAACCACTATTGTTGAGTTACATTATATTCACCACTAACCACTATTGTTGAGATACATTATATTCACCACTAACCACTATTGTTGAGATACATTATATTCACCACTAACCACTATTGTTGAGATACATTATATTCACCACTAACCACTATTGTTGAGATACATTATATCCACCATAAACCAGTCTTTTTCAGTTACATTCTTTTCACCACTAACCACTATTGTTGAGATACATTATATTCATTTCTAACCACTATTGTTGAGATACATTATATTCACCACTAACCACTATTGTTGAGATACATTATATTCACCACTAACCACTATTGTTGAGATACATTATATTCACCACTAACCACTATTGTTGAGTTACATTATATTCACCACAAACCACTATTGTTGAGTTACATTATATTCACCACTAACCACTATTGTTGAGATACATTATATTCACTATTGTTGAGATACACTAACCACTATTGTTGAGTTACATTATATTCACCACTAACCACTATTGTTGAGATACATTATATTCACCACTAACCACTATTGTTGAGATACATTATATTCACCACTAACCACTATTGTTGAGATACATTATATTCACCACTAACCACTATAATTGAGATACATTATATTCACAACTAACCACTATTGTTGAGTTACATTATATCCACCACTAACCACTATTGTTGAGTTACATTATATTCACCACTAATCACTATTGTTGAGTTACATTATATTCAACACAAACCAGTATTGTTGAGTTACATTATATATACGCAAAACCACTATTGTTTTGTTACATTATATTCACCACTATTGTTGAGATTCATTATATTCACCACTAACCACTACTGTTGAGATACATTTTATTCACCTCTAACCACTATTGTTGAGATACATTATATTCACCACTAACAACTATTGTTGTGATACATTATATTCAGCACTAACCACTATTGTTGAGATACATTATATTCACCACTAACCACTATTTTTGAGTTACATTATATTCACCACTAACCACCATTGTTGAGATACATTATATCCACCACAAACCAGTCTTTTTCAGTTACATTCTTTTCACCACTAACCACTATTGTTGAGATACATTATATTCATTTCTAACTACTATTGTTGAGATACATTATATCCACCATTAACCACTACTGTTGAGATACATTTTATTCACCTCTAACCACTATTGTTGAGATACATTATATTCACCACTAACCACAACTGTTGAGATACATTATATCCACCACCAGCCACTATTGTTGAGTTACATTATATCTACCACAAAACAGTATTGTTGAGTTACATTATATTCACCACTAACCACTATTGTTGAGTTACATTACATTCACTACTAACCACTATTGTTGAGTTACATTATATTCACCACTAACCACTATTGTTGAGATACATTATATTTACCACTCACTACTATTATTCAGATTCATAATATTCAACACTAACAACTACTGTTGAGTAACATTATATTCACCACTATCCATTATTGTTGAGATACATTATATCCACCACAAACCAGTCTTTTTCAGTTACATTCTTTTCACCACTAACCACTACTGTTGAGTTACACTCTTCTTTCCATGAACTTCTACTAGTGAATTGCATTTTTGTCTCAAAAACCACTACTAATAAATTTATTGAGTGATTACTTGGAATTAAACACAAAGCTACACAATGGGCTATCTGTGCTCTGTCTGCCACGGGTATCAAAACCCAGTTCATAGCAATGAGTCTAGTGATGAATTACATTATTTTCTCTACTAACAACTACTGATCAATAACATTATCTTCTCTACTATCCACTTCTGGTAAATTTAATACTTATTTTCACTGACCACTTCTGTTGCACAACTTTGCTATCTCCAATAACTACTACCGATGTATAACAATCTATCTCAAATAACCACTAGTGGGCTGATCTACAAATGTCTTCTCTCCAGTAACCACTAATGGCCTGATGTATTACAATATTATCTCTGATAACTACTACTACCCTGATGAATTACGTTCTTCTTTACAGACATCTTCATCAGAGTTATCACTCTTTCTGAAGACATTACACTAAAATATTTGTCACTAGAATTTCTCTTACACTTTTTTGTTTTGCTTTTCAATGCATTAAGGGAACAAATATGTGTGTTTCCTTCCTTTTGTTTTGTAAAATTATCTTACTGTGCATGTAAACTTCAATAGCTTTTCTATCCTATTTTCCATTTTTATATATTTTTGCATCTTCTACAATTACAGTTACAAATAAAATACTACTTGAATAATACCTGTCTTGATAATTACAAAGTTTGTGTATGCTAAGGTTAATGTCCTAGTCACACACAGAAGGACAAAGCAGTTAATTCAACACTCACAATGTCACCAGTTCAAGTTATTCATAATGAGTTGTTCATACATTTCTCACAAATAAATCTTTATGAATTACCAACCAACAAGAACTAAGTTGCACATAAGTGTTGTGTATTACATGTATCCTATTCAATAGTTATTATCACGCTTATTTAATTTTCAATATTGTATATTACACTTATCATATTCATTAGACATCGTGTGTTGCTATATATTCTTCAACATTATTATTTCTTTATACATTATACATCAGATTTGGTTGTTATATTTATCATAATCAATAATTAATATTCAGTGTTATTTACTCTTAAGTTTTATTATATACACACAATTCTACTATAACACATCTGATTCACAAGTACTCTAAAGACAAGTTTCAGAATGATATAACACATTCGACTGACACATACTCTAAAGAGAAGCCTCAGACTGATATAACACATCTGATTAACAAGTACTCTAACAAGAAGCCTCAGACTCTTATAACACATCATATTAGCTTAACCACTAACTGCTTCAGCCTACCTAGGTAAACCAAAAGCACCTAAAGACAACTGGAAGTGATGAGCTGCCATCCCATACATGGAAAGAATGCATCACAAGTCTCAACTGCTTACTTGTTTTTTAACGTTTGCTGTTAAAAATTAAATAAGAATGTTCAAATAATTCACTCTTTATTGTGGCAGAAAAATGTTTGTCTTTAAGAAGTTCAGAGATACACAATGTAATAGTTTTATAAAAGTTCATAAGTGGAAATAGACTCCTGAGCTTGGACTCAGGACAGTTTAGCTTAAGGTCTTAGGTTCAAGTCCAAACCAGAATTATATATTTGTTTATCTGGTTTGTGACTCAAAATTTAATGCTAGATAATTAATATGACTTGCAACATTTACTTAGCTTTCTCCCACGTCAGTGTACCATTACTATGTATGTACATTATTAGCTTTTTGTTTACATTGAAGCCTCACCATGGTGAGTTTAAAACATTTAAGTTTTATTTTCTGAAAAGTTCAATAAAGTATACCTTAAAATAAAAGTTTTAAAATGGTTCCATAAAGCTACACAAGAGGTACCTATGCAGAGGCTTATCTAAACTTTAATTGATAAATAATTGGAAAGAAAACTAAACAACAGTGCCCACCACCATCACTTAAGTTACTCTGTCTAACTGAAATATCAGATATGACTGTCAATGCACGTTTTTGCAGCAATGGGCTAGGAACCATAAATTCTCAGACATGCTAACCTCTAAGCAAGTTCCAGTCAAGTAATTAGGCACTAAACTTAAACCTTCATTTCAACTATTTCTGAAGGCCAAGTCTCAACCTGCATTATGAAATATTGTCTGCAATACTAAAGTCAGCATCTATGGAAGTTTTATAATTTTTTTCTTTATTTTTTTTCAGATTACCTATGGTATACACATCATTGAATAAAATCATTATAATAATAATAAAATAGCAAAACTTGTAACTACAACACTATATCAGTGTAAATGTCTAACAATAATCTAGAAACAGTTTTACCAGTTGTTAAGTCAATAAATCAAAAGATTTAATTTACTTACTAAAGAGTGAAACACAGATATATTATTGCATGTTCATTTCTTTAATGATTAATAACATTATTTCAAGTATAGACATATTTGAGGTTAATGCAGTCAATCAATATAATTTATTTGTTTTCACTTATAAAATACAGAGAGAAAAAACACACCAAAGTGCATATATAACTTATATTTTTGTTTATGCAAACTACTAATGTTTCTTAAAAGTTGAAAAGATTTCTAAGGAAAATCTGTAACAGTGATAACTGAAATAGATTTGTGAAGTTTACTGCCCTTGGCCACATTCTTCTGGTAATTACTATTAGATGAATCCGTTATTACTTGCTTTTTGTGACATCTGGAGAACAACCTTGAAAGTAGAGTTAGAATAGCGTCTGATATACTGAGTACCGAAAAACCTAGCCACATTCCTAGGTACCCCCCAAAGTAGCCAAAAAGTTCAATGTCCTAAAACAGATATGAAACAATGTGTAAATATGATTTGTATTTTCATTGATCTAACAAATCATTTATTTATACCTTAGAAATGAAAAAATGGAAATGAAGATGAATATTAAAATTGATAACAGTAGATAGTTAATTTTAGACTTAATAATATAGCAAATTTGTAATCATCTGAAAAAAATTATATTGTCTTACTTAAAGTGTCTTTATCAAATTAGATTTTTGTTATATCCTTTTGTTAGATAAACAATACTGTTTCATTAAAATAGAACTTAAAATATATTTATTTATAAATTTTAAAGGTATTGAAAATTCTGACAAAATATAAGAATTTCAATATAAAAATATATACAGTTTTGAATAATGTATATAAACAATTTAATAATCCCTCTAGAAACAAAGTTAAGTTTCCTTAACGCTTACTTCTAGTATCTAAAACCTATTTTATAATGTAGAAGAAGGCACTCAACCTGTGTATCTAAAAGCTAGAAATTTATCTCTATATGCAAAGCATAGAATTTCATCTGTAAACAAACATTTTGCTATAATGTACAACAACAGGAATATACTTTATAAAACTGAATTATCGTGGCAACAGATACCTGAAAACTTGGGTAATAACTGTAGATAAGACTCTCTGATTTGCTGGGATGTATTGAAACAAGTAGCAGCTGGTTCCTGAAACACAGTTTTTAACATGATTTGTGCACACTGTTGTATATATTTTTACATATCACATTTTAAATGAACTTTGAATATGTAAGTAATTGATTATGTCAAACTACAACTTATTTTAGTAAGTCTGAAATATAATGTCAAAGTTATTCAAACCATCTGATTCAGACACAGCACCAGCTGTACAAACAGTTTGGCAATGTGGTTCTTGGTCTAACAATCATTATACTAGACAAATATAGATGAGACACCAGATATGCAAATAGTTTGGTAATGCACTTTTTGGTCTAACAGTCAATATATTAGTCTATTACAGACATAACACTAGATGTACAAATAGTTTGGTAGTGCAATTATTGGTGTAACAATCATTATATTAGTTAATACACACACAACATCAGCTGTAAAATACTTTGCAATGTGTTTATTGGTCTAATAATCATTATAGTAGTCTAATACAGACACAACAGCACCTATATACATAACTCTGTGACTAGACTAATATAGACATGACACCACCTGTACACATAACTCTGTGATGTGCTTAACCTAACAATGACTGAAAGTGGAACTGCATTACACTTCATGTAATGAATGATACCTTGTTTTGATTATGTTAAAGATAATATTAAAACCACTTTTCTGGTTAACACCAGTTGCCAAACACCTGAATATTTAACTTTTACACATATATCTATTATCTAACAAGAGATCAGTAGAATAAACTTATACACATTTCTGTCATCTACCAACACACCAATAGAATAAATGTTTAACTTGTACATATTTATCTGTTATCTACAACAGATCACTAGGAGAAATGTTTAGCATGAAAACACATTTCTACAAATAAAATATAAAACACGTGAAATAAAAACAAACGATACAAAAATATTCTGTTATATACAACAGATCACTAAGAAAAATGTTTATCATGAAAACACGTTTCTGGAAATAAAATATGAAACATGTGAAATTAAAACAAACGATACAAAAATATTCTTACTTTATAAATTCGTCATCAATTTTTTCAGATGTGATTTTCTTTATTTCTTGTAGGCCATACAAAAGTATGACTTTAAGCTGAAATATTAAACCGATCATTAATTCTATACTCAACTGGCTTCACATTAGGTATAATTACAAAATATTAGAAAATATACGTGAAAACCACTCTTTTATTAACATCCCATATAAAATATTCTAACTATGAATTATACTCCCACTTTAAAATAGACTTAGTGTGTAAAATTAAAATAATTATATCTGACAATACTGAGGCTAAAACAACCTCAGTGTATGATCGTACCAGGTTTGTTTGTTGTTGTTTTAATTTCGCGCAAAGCTACACGAGGGTTATCTGCGCTAGCCGTCCCTAATTTAGCAGTGTAAGACTAGAGGAAAGGCAACTAGTCATCACCACCCACCGCCAACTCTTGGGCTATTCTTCTACCAACGAATAGTGGGATTGCTGTCACATTATAACACTCCCACGGCTGAAAGGGCATGTTTACTCCACAGGAATTCGAACCCGCGACCCTCAAATTACGAGTCGAGCGCCTAACCCCCTGGCCATGCTGGGATTACCAGGTTAGCAACTTACCACTTTCTGTATCTCATACTATGTTAGACCAAAGTACTAGGATTACCAGGTTAGCAACTTACCACTTTCTGTATCTCATACTATGTTAGACCAAAGTACTAGGATTACCAGGTTAGCAACTTACCACTTCTTGTATCTCATACTATGTTAGACCAAAGTACTCCATATTTTCAGTGTTCTACAAGACACGTACTTTACATACTGAATTTCAAGGTAATCCATTCAGAAACATACGAGTTATAAAATCTGCAATTTTTATTGTTTTGTTTTTCTTCGCGCGGAACTGGATTAGCAGATTCTTATTCTAGTTTTTTAAAAAATCATACATTTGAACGGTTATTAATCATTATTGATTGCCAACTTATGAATGCAAATTTGCTAATTTTTTTTTTTAATTTACCTAATTAAAATCGTTTAATATTGCATAGTAATACCAGTTAGCGTTAATAATCATGCGTCTGTACCATGTGCATGCGGAATGAGTACAACAGCTTCTAGTCGCTGTTTGTTGAACAACACTTTTGCCTGTCCGCTCTTTTTTTATTTTTTTCAGCCAAACTTTTTTCGGCTTATAATTCTTAGAGATATTCATACGAAATGAAATAGGCTTCTTTTAATATCTAGTGTTAACGTCTCACTATTAAATTGTATTCTACTTGAGTGACCAAAAATAAGTTATGAGTCGTATTTGCGACACAGACGCTAAGCAGTCAGATCAGGAAACTCAAAGTTCAGGAATAATTATCTTTAATTCAAAATAGTTAACTGAAAAAATGCAACAACTCAGCGATACCCACTAGGATTCTATTAGTTTGGCTGGGAGATTAATTGCAATCCCCAGCCTGTACAGCAGTAAGTCTATGGATTTACAACGCTAAAATAGGGGGTTCGATTTTCCTCGGTGGAGTCAGCAGATAGCCTAATAAGAAAACACACATATACAGATTAAGTACAACACTTTAAACGTTCTCACAGTTACAGGTGTGCGATATATTCAGCAACATATTACGCCTCCACCCTTGGACTTTCCGATACGCAACCAGAAAATATATTTTAGAATTAATACAAAAATTTGTGTTTAGGTTTCTAAATAAATTTCATCTAAATATGACGTTGCCAACCCTTCCAAACTACACGCGTATTGGGGGAAAATATATTGTCTTTAGAGCAGTTTTTATTGCTCGCTTTAAGCGATTTAGGTTCCAAGCTTAACTTCGCTAGATGTTGCAGATAGCTATAAACAAGTATTAAAAGATTCATAGAATGAACCATCAGGCAGATATTACAAAATAGAACGTTATCATTTTAACCTGCCTTTTCTTCTTCATTTGATAGAGGCCAGACCCTCGTTTCCTGTTCTATGACGTAGGTTACTTTTCTGAATAAAAGATACATAATAACTAATTACAACTGTATGTATTAAAACAAAACAATGTGTAAGAAATGAAACAAAAAATAATTACAGTATGAGTAACTAAAGTATAACACCGCTCTTAAATATATGGAACATTAAATTAACAAGTATAAAATAATATTTAAACATAATATAAGTCAAACTAGCAAGTACAGCACTGTTTTCAAACATTTGGTGACTTTTTATAACAATTATAAAACCCTTTTTCAACATTTGGTGATTTACACTAACAATTATAAAACCATTTTTCAACATTTGGTGATTTACACTAACAATTATAAAACCCTTTTTCAACATTTGGTGACTTACACTAACAATTATAAGACCCTTTTTCAACATTTGGTGACTTACAATAACAAATATAAAACCATTTTCAAACATTTGGTGACTTACAACAACAAATATAAAACCGTTTTCAAACATTTGGTGACTTACAATAACAAATATAAAACCGTTTTCAAGCATTTGGTGACTTACACTAACAATTATAAAACCCTTTTTCAACATTTGGTGACTTACAATAACAAATATAAAACCGTTTTCAAACATTTGGTGACTTACAACAACAAATATAAAACCGTTTTCAAACATTTGGTGACTTACAATAACAAATATAAAACCGTTTTCAAGCATTTGGTGACTTACACTAACAATTATAAAACCGTTTTCAAACATTTGATGACTTACAATAACAACTATAAAACCATTTTCAAACATTTGGTGACTTACAATAACAATTATAAAACCGTTTTCAAACAATTGGTGACTTACAATAACAATTATAAAACCGTTTTCAAACATTTGGTAAGTTAAACTAACAAGCATATCACCGTTACTACAGTGAACTGTACTTAATTTTTATAAATCTTATAACGACAGAAGTATAACAAAATTATACACTAACTTCTAGGAAAGCTATATTTAATCTTGGTATTCCATACATATTGTTATATGTAAATATCAAATATTTTTGTACTGTTAAAGGAATATTTTCTTGAGATAAAATTGCCCAATTAATAAAATGGACGATACTTATATTTCCTTATGTACAAAATGACGACACCTTCAAGAAGTTAAATTCTGCACATGACTTTTTGTGTTGTATTTAACGATAAATATGCGATCAAAATAAGAAACTAGTAACGTAAAAGTTGAAAATAATTTCCTATTGAGCCATCAAATACTGAAAAGGTTCATTAGCTATCTGTAATGATAAGTGTAAGAATATACTATTCACCAGATTAAATAAACCGAAAAAAGATCCACCAAAGTTACACATGAACGGATCACTTTTACTGACTACTACTTCTGCTAAATTTTTAGGATTAACTTATGATACCAAATCAACGTGGATACAACATACAAACAATATCCTGACTAGAATCTGGAAGAGAGAAAATTATGCAAGACGTCTTTCAGGTAAAAATCAAGGTACATCACCTGATAATATAATAAAATCTACAAAACATACATTAGACCTATAATAGAATATGCATCTCCTGCGTGGATAACCGAAACACAAAAACAATTACAGAAACTACAAAGAATACAAAATTCAGTTTTAACTTCAGCCTATAAAGTACCACGTAGCAACGTAGCACTTCATCCACATTCATGTACAAGTATGCAAATAGTCCTGAGTACCTCTCTCCTATAAATATATATTTAAGAAACGTAAATCAAGCTGGCCACCATGCACTAGACGTGATAAACATAGTCCTAACTACCTCTTTCCTATAAATATATATTTAAGAAACATAAATCAAGCTGACCACCATGCACTAGACGTGATAAACATAGTCCTAACTACCTCTCTCCTATAAATATATATTTAAGAAACATAAGTCAAGCTGGCCAACACGCACTAGATGCTTAAAACTAGTATTAATTTATTTTACCTTTTTATTTTATTTTTTCCTTTCTTTTTATTTTACTTTATTTTATTTTTCCGATAAATATATAAGGAATATATATATATATATAAGTGGAAAAAAGAAAAAAAACATATATACGAATAAAAGTAAAAAATAAATAATTAATGAAATAAAAGTAAAAAGAAAGGAATCAAGACAATACATGGGCATTGCCCTGAAAAGGGCCGGAATATTGTGGGATACTTTGGCCCAAAACCACTACAATAACAACAAATTCTTACAAAGGCTGGAGTACTGTGGGATACTTTGGCCCAAAACCACTACAATAACAACAAATTCTTACAAGGGCCGGAATACTGTGGGATACTGTGGCCCCAAACCACTACAATAACAACTAATTATTACAAGGGCTGGAATACTGTGGGATACTGTGGCCCAAAACCACTACAATAACAACAAATTCTTACAAGGGTTGGAATACTGTGGGATACTGTGGCCCCAAACCACTACAATAACAACAAATTCTTACAAGGGCCGGGGTATTGTGGGATACTGTGGCACAAAACCACTACAATAACAACAAATTCTTACAAGGGTCGGAATACTGTGGGATACTGTGGCCCGAAACCACTACAATAACAACAAATTCTTACAAGGGCCGGGGTATTGTGGGATACTGTGGCACAAAACCACTACAATAACAACAAATTCTTACTAGTAGCCGACATGAAAGCTAGGAATGGAGGAAGAGGTCTTGTGCACCTGACCCACCTGGGTATTTAAAAATTAAACATAACCAAATACCCACAAAGAAGAAGCGAAGGATGATGTCATCTAGCGGCTAACCTACTAACTACTTATACACTGGTTAAAACGAAGTCAGTTACTATCATGACAAAAAGGAACACATTAGCAACTGTCGGCGTTAATCCCCTAGGTTTACCTTCAGAATATTAAAAGAGAACATGATTTATAAAAAAAAAAAAACTTATACTTTTCCTGACTTTATTTTTGCTATATTTTCAATTTTATTTAAATTTTACGAGTATCTTCATTTAAGCCCTAGTGTCTCAGCACTAGGAATCGGGTTTTTATACACGTAGTGGGCACAATACAGATAGCCTAATTCGTACCTATGTCTTTAACTAAGAACAAATGAAACATTTTATGTCATGGTTTAGCTCCCATATTTAATAGTTGAACGATATTAATGCAACACCACTGTAGAGATGTTAGGGCATAACCTAGAATTTTAAAATATTTTTTGGTGAAATACAAAATTTTAAGTCACCTTACCATTATTTAATGTAGCTTCATTAAGTCAGGCTCTATCTCGGTATCCAGTAGCATCAACATCTGTTTAACTCCCAAGATGGTGAGGTATATGGCAGATATCTATGGCTAGAAACCTTATGGTGAGGTATATGGCACATATCTATGGCTAGAAACCTTATGATGAGGTATATGGCAGGTATCTATGGCTAGAAACCTTATCTTGATGAAACACTAATAAGTTGGCGTCGTTTTTCCACAAAGATCTTTCTCGATTCGTTATGGTACGTGGGTTCTGCCTTGTGACTTTGCCTCCCAAGGCTGAGACACCAGTTGTTATATGAATATTTGGCATAGGAAAAACTGTTACATATTTTCCTCAAACCAAACACATTTCGCTGGTATAACACTACCTTCGTAAAACCAGACAATGTAAATTGTAATTCTAACGCATTCCTTTCCCCTGTAACGACTTAATATTGACTGTGGTTGTTGCGTGATTTCCTGAATGAATATTCTTTAATATAACCTATTCAAACCTATAGTTTAAAAATAAGCTTCATCGGAGCATGTTTTACTTATTACCAAAACTAAATAACTGTTTAATGGCTTAGCTAATATTACAACTAATTATTTGTATACTAACTTCCACTTAGTATTTAACATCATATTAGTAATAACATTATTAACTGCTCATTGAAGTTTAATAATAACACAAACTAAATGTTTAGTAACTACATCACTCAGCTTGGTGTAAACAGTTTTTCTTACCTACACGGTTGTCGACAGACACCTTTACAATAATAACACAAACTAAATGTTTAGTAACTACATCACTCAGCTTGGTGTAAACAGTTTTTCTTACCTACACGGTTGTCGACAGACACCTTTACAGTGGTGCAGAAAATTCAACTCTTTCAAGACTTTTTTATAGCATTTGTAAGAAGTTCCTGTTGATTTGAAAAAATATTAAAAGTTAGATGAACAAAGTTTTTATATGAACATGCGAGCTACTATCATAACAAAATATGACCGGTTACTTTTGTGGCCTTATCTGTGTTAATTTTTATCGTCTTCTGAACAGTCTGTTTATCTCAGTTGTGACGAGTGCATTCTTAATATTTCACTAAGTATTCCCTTTAGAAAGAAATCAGCAACACAAGTTATCAATTGTTTTTATTTATTTATTAGTATATTAAAATTACCTTACACACCATTCCTATTTTACGCGTTTTCTTTGCTGTATACATATTTGGTTAGACTTAATTCAACTGAAAATCATGTGCTTTTGTGACGTCCTATTTACTCTTAGGCCTTATATATATATATTATAGTCTTAAATCTACATAATCATAACTGTAACTGAACAGCCAGAAGATGGATTGGTTGCAACAATTAGGGATGACCTTGAGCTAACATCTGGCGCGCATTCGTACAGCGATTATCTCGACCTTTAAGAATGCAACATGCTAGAGTTGGGGCAGCGTCTATTGTCAGCCGCAATTATACGAATATGAAGTTTACAGCTTAATTATTGCTCAAAAAATGTCACCTTATAATCGGTCCAATACGGCAGTTACCATGTATAAAGCTATTTTTAAGCACAACCATACTACCATCAAAGTCAGCTGCTTTCCCACCAAAAGCCCGACCAGCCTGTTCTCTGTTTTCCTGCAAGGTGTTGACACATCTATCCAACCTAGCGAAATCAAGCTAGCCTTGGAAAGCCAATACAAGATTGATATATATACTATTCATAGTATAGAAGTCTACTCAATCCACCAGGTTCATGAAGATCGTAACTACTACTAACCAAACTGCTCATCATGTTTTACATAACGGGTGCTACTACCATATATTTCACTTTACTGCCGAACGTCCTTACTGCCGTCCCGCCAATTCCCGAACCTCTAAACCCTCAAGACCACAACCTGAAGTGAACCTACCGAATCACCGTCTAATCAACAATCATACAAGAACAACAAGCCTGGTTATCACTCTCCCGTGAAACCGTCAATAAGCACAACATCTACCAAGAGAAATGCCCACTCTCAGACTAAGGACTACATGACCTCTGAACAACAAGACGAAGAACAACAACCAATTCACTCAAGCGCCATTCAACATCCCAATTCTAAAAACTTCAGCCCAAACGCAAACCATGCGTTCTGATAATACTACTATAAAAGACAAGCAACCCACCAACTCTCAAGGCAGAGTACCCAGAAGACATAAATCTCACCAGACAATAGAGAAACCAAATGATAACTCAGTATTGGATGCACAACCACAATACCTGCGTCCCCCTTCACGACGACAACCCATATTTTCGAAACCTAAATCAACACAACCATGTGCAGAGGGTCACGAGCACGACATTACTGTCCAGAAAATTGATGAAGAAACGCGAATATTCGCTGAATAGTTTTTCTCCCAACTCTGTCTATTTGTTTTACCCCAGCTATTATCATTATGTGATGATCGAACTCAGTTTTCCCCAGCTATTATGATTATGTGATGATCGAACTCAGTTTTCCCCAGCTATTATCATTATGTGATGATCTAACTCAGCTTTACCCAGCTATTTTCATTATGTGATGATCTAACTCAGCTTTACCCAGCTATTATCATTATGTGATGCTCTAACTCAGCTTTACCCAGCTATTATCATTATGTGATGATCTAACTCAGCTTTACCCAGCTATTATCATTATCTAATGATCTAACTCAGCTTTCCCCAACTATTGTCATTATTTGATGATCTAACTCAGCTTTCCCCAGCTATTATCATTATGTGATGATCTAACTCAGCTTTCCTTAGCTATTATCATTATGTGATGATCTAACTCAGTTTTACCCAGCAATTATCATTATCTAATGATCTAACTCAGTTTTCCCCAGCTACCCAGGGCACGTTCAGGGTAGATTATTCGGTGCCCTGAACGTGAAAGTGGGTTTTTCTCGGGGTACTCCCGTTTCCCCCCCACAGCAAAATTTTGGGTATTTCTTTACCCAGGCCCGGAAAAAAGGTCCGTTATCCTGTGTCAATGCTGTTCCTGCATCTTTCTACATTTCTTTAATTCATGTAGCATCTGAATTAACCTGTTTCATATATAGCTCGTTCTTCTTGTTCTCCTCTGGCTCATCTGATTTAATTCATGTAACATCTACATTAATCTGATTCATATATAACTCGTTCTTCCTATTCTCCTCTGGCTCATCTGATTTAATTCATGTAGCATCTGAATTAACCTGTTTCATTTATAGCTCGTTCTTCCTGTTCTCCTCTGGCTCATCTGATTTAATTCATGTAACATCTACATTAATCTGATTCATATATAACTCGTTCTTCCTATTCTCCTCTGGCTCATCTGATTTAATTCATGTAGCATCTGAATTAACCTGTTTCATTTATAGCTCGTTCTTCCTGTTCTCCTCTGGCTCATCTGATTTAATTCATGTAACATCTACATTAATCTGTTTCATATATAGCTCGTTCTTCCTGTTCTCCTCTGGCTCATCTGATTTAATTCATGTAACATCTGCATTAATCTGTTTCATATATAGCTCGTTCTTCCTATTCTCCTCTGGCTCATCTGATTTAATTCATGTAGCATCTACATTAATCTGTTTCATATATAGCTCGTTCTTCCTATTCTCCTCTGGCTCATCTGATTTAATTCATGTAACATCTGCATTAATCTGTTTCATATATAGCTCGTTCTTCCTGTTCTCCTCTGGCTCATCTGATTTAATTCATGTAGCATCTACATTAATCTGTTTCATATATAGCTCGTTCTTCCTGTTCTCCTCTGGCTCATCTGATTTAATTCATGTAACATCTGCATTAATCTGTTTCATATATAGCTCGTTCTTCCTATTCTCCTCTGGCTCATCTGATTTAATTCATGTAGCATCTACATTAATCTGTTTCATATATAGCTCGTTCTTCCTGTTCTCCTCTGGCTCATCTGATTTAATTCATGTAGCATCTACATTAATCTGTTTCATATATAGCTCGTTCTTCCTGTTCTCCTCTGGCTCATCTGATTTAATTCATGTAACATCTACATTAATCTGTTTCATATATAGCTCGTTCTTCCTGTTCTTAACTGGTCTTCATTGCAACTACATCCGATTAACCCCAAGTCGACTACTAGAAATCAACCAAGAAATAAACAAACCAAGCTTTTACCTTACTCTTCAAAATGACTTTAA
Source organism: Tachypleus tridentatus (assembly GCF_004210375.1). NCBI lineage: Eukaryota > Metazoa > Arthropoda > Merostomata > Xiphosura > Limulidae > Tachypleus > Tachypleus tridentatus. The sequence continues at coordinate 156,765,974 of NC_134832.1, read as the reverse complement.
CCTTACAACACGTTTGGGGCTGAAGAGAAACAAAAGTTTGTGAGCGCCACAGGTTTGCCTTTGGGGTTTCCCTTTCAAAGGTCTTTAAAACCTAAACGACTACCAAGTTTTTAATAAAAATTTTAAGCACTTTATTTTCATCTGTGCTCTGCTTACCATGGTAACGAAATCTGGTTTGTAGCATTATAAGCCTGTAGATATATCATGTGCAACTGGAGAGCTACCACGTACAACTGGAGAGCTATTTTTAGCAATGTCTAAATAATATTCACATGCTGTATATAATATTCGAGTATAGTTTACTATTTTAAAAATGGATATGAAAATTAACATGAACATTTAGGAGTATAGTTCAATCATTAAAATGGTATGAAAATTAAAATGAAATCCTAACTTTAAATCGTCAAGTTTGTATGTCCTGCATCTAACATCACTTTAATAAAGTATCTTTTTTCAAAATATTTCAGCAGAACATTTAAAACATTGACTTAAAATAAACAGTTGTCACTGTGTGATACTAGGTTGTTAGATTTTAAACATATGTATGTAAGAAGCAAGAGCCGGGACAGAGAACGCTACACGTGTATGATTTCAAAACGAGTATAACCCAATATAAAACACGATTTATATGTAGATTGAACTGGACTTCCCTTGAACTTAGGCATGGAAATTAAACAGTTTTTCGGTTTTGGTTTGATTTGTTTTGAATTCGCGCAAAGCTACACGAGGGCTATCTGCGCTAGCTGTCCCTAATTTAGCAATGTAAGACTAGAGGGAAAGCAGCTAGTGGTCACCACCCACCGCCAACTCTTGGGCTACTCTTTTACCAACGAATAGTGGGATTGACCGTAACATTATAACGCCCCCACGGCTGAAAAGGCGAGCATGTTTCATGGGACGGAATGCGAACCCGCGACTCTTGGATTACGAGTCGAATGCCTTAGCCACCTGGCTATGCTGGTCCATTTGAAATAGACTTGGCCAACTTATAAGCGACCTTTCCTATATTTGTCAATTACCCATTATATGCAGTCGTCTGAATATATAACGACACTGATTAAAAGTATTATGACGTATTTAAAATGATTATGCATTTGTTTAAAATGAAACATCATATATTATAGATGTTTATGTACATATAAATTTGAATTAAATAGATCTTTCATTTTGTAAATTATTCTAAGTCGGCTGACCAGTCTCAACATATGACTGTTTTGCTGTATGTTGGGCACAGTATAAAATAATTGTACCCTAACTGAAAAGTCTCTTAAAATATTGAGAATATACAGTTAGTGTTTTGTATTACTATATAGAGTGAAACAATTACGTTTACTGACTTAATTTTCTATGGCACACAAAAATTCAAGTTAAAGTATGGTGAACGTTAAATATATATGTGTGTAGTATATCATTATGTAGAGTCTGAACCATTCATAATTAACATTAAACTTAATGTAAATAAATAACGATAAATCTCTATTAGAGTGTTTTGTCATTTCCAATAAAAACTTCTTGAACCTACACGTTTCTCTGACATCATAAATATCAATATATAGTTAGTGTAAACATCATTCATGAATAGATTTCTAGAAACGTGTATCTAACTGAATATAAAAGTTTACTTAACTGAAATCGTCAATAAACATTTATTGTTTTGCAAAGTGAACATTAAATTTATGTAGTTTATTTTAAATATTATATATAGAGTAAATACATAGATAGCAATAGTATATTATAATTGACTTATATTTTAATAAAAGTTTTCCGTGGGTTCAAATGAAACTGTTATCTGCTTTAGCTAATACTAAAGGTAAAAAATGTTTATAAGCCTATTATTCTGTTCTGTATGTTTTATAAATCCAAACCCGATATTGGCCTTGAATATCAAATATGTCAGACTAATCAAACTGCACTTTCTATTTTATCCCCTCCGGGCCCGGCATGGCCAGGTGGTTAAGGCGTTCGACTCGTAATCTGAGACGCACGGGTTCGAATCCCTGTCGCATCAAACATGCTCGCCCTTTCAGCAATGAGGGCGTTATAAAGTTACGGTTAATCCCACTTTTCGTTGGTAAAAGAGTAGCCCAAGAGTTGGCAGTGAGTGGTGATTACTAACTGCCTTTCCTCTAGTCTTAAACTTCAAAATTAGGTAACCCTCGTGCAGTTTTGCGCGAAATTCAAAAACAAACAAACAAACAATTCCCTCCTCCTACCTCCTTAGAAAAAGGATGTTACACTTCCAATGTAGAAGAAACTTCAGTTCTCAAAGATTTATGAAAAACTGGTAAGTGCCACTGTTCTATAACTAAGTAATACATTTATTGTATAGCACAATGATTTGCTGCAGAGTTTGTGAACAAATGTCACCTATATTTTGTATGTTAATTCAGTCAGTATATTTACAAAAACATTAGGTATGACATAATCCTGTTTGTTGTTGTTGTTTTTTATTTCGCGCAAAGCTACACGAGTGCTATCTGCGCTAGCCGTTCGTAATTTAGCAGTGTAAAACTAGAGGGAAAGCAGCTAGTCATCACCACCCACCGCCAACTCTTAGGGTACTCTTTTACTAATGAATAGTGGGAATGGTCGTAACTTTATAACGCCCCCACGGCTGAAAGGGCGAGCACGTTTGGTGCGTCTCGGATTACGAGTCGAACGCCTTAACCCACCTGGCCATGCTGGGCTTCATAATTCTTTCATGACAAATACTTGTAAATTATTTATGTTGTTCCAGTGAATGTGTGATAAAAACAGACATGTGTCACTGTTATAATAGTTTTATCATTAATTATACTTTAGGGCATCAAGTGTTTAAACACATTGAAAACAACTTTTCTTAGTATATGTAAAGCACCATCCACCTTTGTAAAACAATTGCATATGAATTATTTTGTCAAGTTATTTGAATATCATAAAGTCAAACTGATGCAACAGTAAATATTAAATCATTGCATGATGTTTAAATAACTGTCTTTTTCTGGACTGTTTACCTATAAATGTAATTAAATATAGAACTAAGTAACTAATAATAACTAATGACTGGTAGCTAATAATAATAATAAACTAATAATAATAATAACTAAAGACTGGTAACTAATAATAATAATAAACTAATAATAATAATAACTAAAGACTGGTAACTAATAATAATAATAAACTAATAATAACTAATAATAATAATAAACTAATAATAACTAATAATAATAATAAACTAATAACAACTAATAATAATAATAAACTAATAATAACTAATAATAATAATAAACTAATAACAACTAATAATAATAATAAACTAATAATAACTAATAACTAATAACAATAATGAACTAATAATAATAATAAATTATAATAACTAATAATAATAATAAACTAATAATAGTAATAAACTAATAATAACTAGTAAGTAATAATAATAATAAACTATTAATAACTAATAACTAGTAACTAATAATAATAATACACTAATAATAACTAATAACTAGTAAGTAATAATAATAGTAAACTAATAATAACTAATAACTAGTAACTAATAATAATAATAAACTAATAATAACTAATAACTAGTAACTAATAACGAACTAGTACAAATATTCTCTTTCAAGACGATTTACAAATAAATGATCAAGATGTGTAAATTAATGACTAAGTATTCCTATCTGTATCTGGATCCCACAAAGATTGTTATAATGTGTTTATGATTTTGTTGTAAAACTATTCATGCAAATACTTCCTTAATTAACAGATGTGTCTTTTATTTCGATCAGATTAGAAAATATTTATTATTAGAAAATTAATAAATTATTAACAAAAAATACTTTATCCAAATTTGTTTCTAATATACGAGATCTGTTCAAAAAATACGTGGACTGTTTGAATTGCGTGGCTCCAGTTGGTTCCAGGGGAATCCGCTTGGTGTCGCTAGGTTCGCACATATCAGCTGATTACGACGCCATTTCCCGATTGCAGATATCTTCATTTGTGTATTAGCTACGCAATTTTAAGTGAAGTGCGATTTTTTCGTTTGGCGGATTTCAGAATGAATGACCTGAAGGAGCAACGACCATTCAAACTGCAGTGTTGAATAATCACGAAATTATTTTCTATCAATTTCAGTCAACACGATAAAGGATAAAATAGAATGAACAACCTCGGTTTGGGTTGTGGATCAAGGTTTGAGGTGTTTCTGCATCTTAATTATAAAAGAGGAAGTATTACCGCTATTTGGTTAAAAGTAGTTGTGTGGTTAGAGGATGCTACTAATTGGCTGCTTTGTAGCTGTATGGTCAGAGGATGCTACTAATTGGCTGCTTTGTAGCTGTATGGTCAGAGGATGCTACTAATTGACTGCTTTGTAGCTGTATGGTCAGAGGATGCTACTAATTAGCTGCTTTGTAGCTGTATGGTCAGAAGATGCTACTAATTGGCTGCTTTGTAGCTGTATGGTCAGAGGATGCTACTAATTGGCTGCTTTGTAGCTGTATGGTCAGAGGATGCTACTAATTGGCTGCTTTGTAGCTGTATGGTCAGAGGATGCTACTAATTAGCTGCTTTGTAGCTGTATGGTCAGAGGATGCTACTAATTGGCTGCTTTGTAGCTGTATGGTCAGAGGATGCTACTAATTGACTGCTTTGTAGCTGTATGGTCAGAGGATGCTACTAATTGGCTGCTTTGTGGCTGTATGGTCGGAGGATGCTACTAATTAGCTGCTTTGTAGCTGTATGGTCAGAGGATGCTACTAATTAGCTGCTTTGTAGCTGTATGGTCAAAGGATGCTACTAATTGGCTGCTTTGTAGCTGTATGGTCAGAGGATGCTACTAATTGACTGCTTTGTAGCTGCATGGTCAGAGGATGCTACTTATTGGCTGCTTTGTAGCTGCATGGTCAGAGGATGCTACCTATTGGCTGCTTTGTAGCTGCATGGTCAGAGGATGCTACTAATTGGCTGCTTTGTAGCTGTATGGTCAGAGGATGCTACTATTTGGCTGCTTTCTATCTGGACTATATTTCTAAATTAGGAAAGTTTAGCTTATAAGTCCTACGTAGAGCAGTTCAGTTTTCCAATACCAAATTGTGAATTTTGATAAACTCTTACAGCAATATTAAAGTGACATGATATTTTATCTAATAATAAAGACTTAGGATTTCAAATATTTTTTAACAGGAGAACCAGCGATCAGTGTAAAGATAGAAGTAGTTACTCAAAATGTCAAAATATCTTTAAAAATTAGATTTAAAGCTTCGAAAGCTGGAGGCGTAATATATTTTTTTTTTTATTCATTTCTAAGTTTCAATATTGGAAATGGACTCAAATATTTCAAAATCACAACAACTCTAATCAACTTTGATTATCCATATAGTTTTTTTACAATGTTACCCTGTCGTCTGGGGTGGAGACTTTTGTTGAAGTTACTTTATTTATGGGAGTTAAGACATTAAAAGTGGCAGCAACTCCTTTTGGTATATCTGCCTACATAGTGAAGTGAACCAATATCATAAAACTTATCTGTACACTAAACAGCCTGGATGAACTTGTAGAATATAAGTTATGTCAAGTAATGACCATTACATGTACAAGATGATCTTTCTTAGAATTTGCTAATCAACTGTTCATGAACTAAACATGTATTTCAGGAAAAGACTTCATGACTCCAGTTTAAAATTGAAAAGAAATCATCTTCAGGCCAACAACTCACAAACAGAACACAGTACAAGTTGTCCCACCTCTAACTCACCACAAAACAAGTTATCCAGGAATCAGATTGTTAGGAGCACCATAGGATCAAGATTTCATGTCATATATAATAGCTGTTTGTTTTTTGAATTTCGCACAAAGCTACTCGAGTGCTATCTGTGCTAGCCGTCCCTAATTTTGCAGTGTAAGACTAGAGGGAACGCAGCTAGTCATCACCACCCACTGCCAACTCTTGGGCTACTCTTTTACCAACGAATAGTAGGATTGACCGTCGCATTATAACGCGAAAGGCAAATATGTTTGGCGCGACGGGGATGCGAACCCGCGAATTACGAGTCGCACGCCTTAACGCGCTTGGCCATGCCGAGCCGTCATATATAATAATAAATAAATACATTCATGGCTGGAATGCAATATCTTTCAATATCATCTTCTTGACTGTAGTTCAATGATAGTATATGGAAACATGACTAGTAATGTATGGGAGGACAGAATTATTGCTAGACTGTATATATCGACAATATTGGACACAGTGAGATTTCTCACATAAAAAACGACCACACGTTGTACAGTGATATGAGAATATGCCTTGAGATCATGAATCGATGAAAAAAGGTTCTTGATATAAATAACCTCCTTGAACATTATGCCTTAACCTATCAAATAAAAACCAGACGGCTTCGAATTGTGCTGGGTAAAAGTAATGCAGGGTCCTTCATAATGTCATTTCCTGACTAGTCACAACAAATGAGGACCATATCAGTGATATGGAAGTCCTAAATGTTTCTATTTCTCACCAAGTACTATTTTTTTAATATGCAGGATTAGTCGGCCCTCTCTTATGACCACTATTAATTGGAAGGCATTCATTCTCACTGGGATATAGCTAATGATGCATTACCAATTACATTTATTAACAGTACTAGCTGAATACATTCATACTTAATTCTATAATTTTTTTCTAATTTCAGTCCTGCAACTCTAGATATAGAAGAATATTAAAGAATGATGAACAATCAACTATGGTCTTTAATATTCTGTAAAAGTTTTTAATTAAATAACGAAAAGAAATGTGAAGAATAAAATAAAAATAAGCTTATTTACATTTTATACTTTCCAGAAATTAAACTCTTACTTTGAAAGTTATTATCCAATGGAAATTCTGTTATCTTCTATAAAGTTATAAATGTCACACTATTCACTAAGGACAAAATAATGTAAACTTAATAAAGGTGTGCTAAGTTACAATTTCGATAACAACAACTTCACGAAAAAAAAAAAAAATTTCTATTCTTAATATGAAATATAATTTTTATTTAAAAACACTTAAAGTAAAAGTACATTTTAAATTTTTTTCCTTATAACAAAAAAGAAGTATTATTTTTCAAATGATCTACTTTACCTTTTGTTTTCATTCCCATTTTATACTGCGATTCTATAGAAAATGGAGATGAATCAACACATAAACTTCCACACTCCTTGTAAGTTACATTTGCTACGCATTCCAAAACGCACAACTAAGTAGAAAAAGTATATCATACATTAACTTAAAAAAAAACACTCTGATAGCACATATAGCATTACTAACAATGATAACATACAACACAACTAACAGTACTTACATACAACACAACTAACAGTACTTACATACAATAAATATAATAACATACAACACAGCAAAGAATAATAACATGCAATAAATTTCATAACATACAAACAAAAACAATACTTACATGCAATAAATTTGATAATATGCAACTTAACTAACAATACTTACAGACAATAAATGTAATAACATACAATAACTTTTAAAATATATAACACTACTACCAACACTCACACACAACACCTCTCATACAATACGACATAACTAACAATACTTACAGACAATAAATGTAATAACATACAATAACTTTAAAATATATAACACTACTACCAACACTCACACACAACACCTCTCATACAATACGACATAACTAACAATACTTACAGACAATAAATGTAATAACATACAATAACTTTTAAAATATATAACACTACTACCAACACTCACACACAACACCTCTCATACAATACGACATAACTAACAATACTTACAGACAATAAATGTAATAACATACAATAACTTTTAAAATATATAACACTACTACCAACACTCACACACAACACCTCTCATACAATACGACATAACTAACAATACTTACAGACAATAAATGTAATAACATACAATAACTTTTAAAATATATAACACTACTACCAACACTCACACACAACACCTCTCATACAATACGACATAACTAACAATACTTACAGACAATAAATGTAATAACATACAATAACTTTTAAAATATATAACACTACTACCAACACTCACACACAACACCTCTCATACAATACGACATAACTAACAATACTTACAGACAATAAATGTAATAACATACAATAACTTTTAAAATATATAACACTACTACCAACACTCACACACAACACCTCTCATACAATACGACATAACTAACAATACTTACAGACAATAAATGTAATAACATACAATAACTTTAAAATATATAACACTACTACCAACACTCACACACAACACCTCTCATACAATACGACATAACTAACAATACTTACAGACAATAAATGTAATAACATACAATAACTTTTAAAATATATAACACTACTACCAACACTCACACACACCTCTCATACAATACGACATAACTAACAATACTTACAGACAATAAATGTAACAACATACAATAACTTTTAAAATATATAACACTACTACCAACACTCACACACAACACCTCTCATACAATACGACATAACTAACAATACTTACAAACAACAGCTCTCACACAATAATACAACATTATTAGCAATACTAAGAGATAACAGCTCTCATACAACACAGAATAACTAACAATATTTATAGATAACAGCTCTCATTCAATACAACATAACAACACTTTCAGACAACAGCTCTCACTACAATACAATATAACTAACAATACAGTGGAGCGCCATTAAACCGTGGACCAGTAAACCGCGAAATCGCTTATGCCGCTGTAGCAAGTCTTGTGAGCGAGGATTATCGCGGCTCACCGCTAATTTAAGAACGTGTAAAAACGCGGCTTACGAATTTATTCCTGGCTTTATAACTTCAAGGGGATATTTAAAAAGGATTTGCTTTAATTTGGGAAATAAATAAATTATATTACAATAGAAATCGACCGTTAATCTACCTTATCCGCTCTCTATGTCAGCTTTATGGAGGCCGCCATTGTTACCGAATCACACCTCTCCATACATTAAAGTTAATTCGTGGTAAATCCGTGAAAAACGTAATCAATAATTAAAGTATTATTTTTAATTCGATAATCCGATATAATGATCACGCAATGGCCCGGATGAGGCTCCTCGGCGGAGCTGTTGGCGACTTCGGCTTTTCAGTCACAAAGGTTTAAGCCGCGGACCAGTTAAACCGCGGTTAAGCAGGTTCACCCCCAAATACCGCGGCTTAACTGCGCTCCACTATATTTGTATACAATAACTCTGGTAACAAGCAACATAACTAACAATACTTGCCGACAATAAATTTGATAATATACAACATTGCTGACAATTCTTAAGGACAACAGCTCTCATACAACAGGATATAACTAACAATACTTACTGAGAGCAGCTCTCATACAATAGAACATGATTAACAATACTTACAGCCAATAGCTCTCATAGAATACAACATAACTAACAATATTTACCGATTACAGCTTCAATACAGTACCACTAAATAACAATACTTACAAACAATAAATTTGATAATATCTTACATAACTAACAATACTTATAGACAATTGCTCTGGTACAACACAACATAACTAACAATATTTACAGACAATAAATTTGATAACATACAACATAACTAACAATATTTACAGACAATAAATTTGATAACATACAACATAACTAACAATACTTACAGAAAATAAATTAGAGAATATGTAGCATAACTAAGAATACTTACAGACAACAGCTCTCATACATCATGAAATAACTAAGAATACTTACAGACAATAAATTTGATAACATACAACAGTGTTGACAATAATTACAGACAACAGCTCTCATACAACATAAAATAACTAAGAATACTTACAGACAATAAATTTGATAACATACAACATAGTTGACAATAATTACAGACAACAGCTTTCATTCAATACAATATAACAAACAATAGGTACAGACAACAGCTCTCATACAGTACAACATAACTAACAAAACTTACAGAGAGAAGCCTCACACATAAACGTAAGCAACAATAGTTTCAGACATCTTATGTTGTAGGGCTTATCGGCCTTACTGAAATTCTACAACATAAATATTATTGTTGTTGCTGACTAATATATGTCATGTTTAAAAACTACTTGTTGTTTTCTTCTAAATGGGTGTAGAAAAAACTCTTTTTATAGTTCTGCATATAATTTATTTGTCTTCGTTGTTGTTATATAGGCAGCTCTGTTGTTCTTTCACAGAATCATTCTATACTTCGATTTTCATTGCACAAGCACTCGATTTCTAAAATGTATGTTTTTGTTTTGTTTTTGCCAAAGGAATTTTATAATTTCTATACTAACAGTAAAATTAATTCGTTACCTACAAAAATTATCATTATTATGTAGTTATGTCAGGCTGGGAATTATTACCGGCTCGGAAACAGGGAAGGTGTTATCTCAACATTAGTAAAACATTGAATGTGTTATCTCAACATTAGTAAAACATTGAAGGTGTTATCTCAACATTAGTAAAACATTGAAGGTGTTATCTCAACATTAGTAAAACATTTGAAATGAATTGGTTAATTTTAAACCTACAGCGAAACAGACAGAAACATTGATGGGTAAATATCACTGTAAGCGAAGCACTTATTACCAGTTTATCCACTAAATATCATCAAACTATCTCGGTTTGTCATAATGAACGTTAGAGTGAAAATATATTTACATTTTCGTCCAGAAGTCCTGGTCTTGCTGGTGTTGTACCAATCATTTCATAATTCGTACAGTTAGTGCGATACGGCGGAGGCAACATGAGTGCTGTCCTCTGTTGTAAGTTAATGAAAACTAAAGTTACATTCCCAATCTTACATCTTTTGTATTGTAAGAATTTTTCAGGATGTTTATACAGTTTCGGCATGTTTACTTTTGTCTACAAAATATGCTCTACTACGATTGTCCTTACTTTAACAGACTAATATTTTATACACAAAAATATTTTGATTAGACAAAAATGTGATTTCATATTCCCGTAAAATACTAAGGTTTTCTGAAGTGTTATTAAAGTGTAATTCAATTTGTGTTCTCCACTGGAGATAGACCTAAACTACTAAATCCTATTGTACAGAACTATTAAATTATAAATAATGTCTCCACAATTTCACCCAAATGTATTCAATATTTTTTTTCTTTTTGTATACATTCAGTACGTGTAGTACGTGTGTGCGAAGATTTTGGTTAACTATTTCATATTAATTTTCTAATTTCTGTAATTGTTCTTAGAGAAGTCCTTATTCAAATTCAAATCTTTCTTCAGAAGTTATGACGAAACTTTAGTCATAGGTCTACTCATAACGGTGTTCAACGGGAAATACTAAACATGATAAAATACATAGATGCTATATATGTGCAATGAACCCACTATACACTTTTTGTTTTCTGGACAATTCTTATATCACAAATGTGTCTAGAAATGCGTCGAAATCTGAGGTTTACATGAATTTATTCTTAAAGGAATAGACAGAGCAACAGATAATAAAGATAAAACGTATCGTGAATGTGTCACTTTTAAACGTTTAAAAACTATAGAAACTAATTGGTACCTGAGAAAAGTGATACTCATACAAACGTCCTGGATTAACAGTCCACCTAGTGGCATAATTGTGGATATTTGGTGCTACATGAGGTGCATGAAAAGTAAGGAGAGCTGCCGGACTCAGATCGAAGTCTCTTAATGGCAAGTAAACTAGAAAAATCAGGTCTGAAAGAGAAATCGGAGATTGGATAATGATCATTTCTTATCGCAGAATTAGAAATATTTAACATGGTTTACATTTTACCATTATCAAAAGATAAATCTTTATGGAATTAATAATAACTAATGTTGTTCTAAGTAATGCGCTAAGACAGCTTTTTCGCCTGAAACTAAGCTGTATGCATTCAGAAAGCAATTCTGTCAATTCAGTTTGTTTAGAACCAGTTCCACACGCATCACATAAAGCGTCAGAGTCCAAATTAGTGATATTTGATTACAATTTGAAAAAGTAGTATCGCTAAGTTCGTAGTATCGCTAAGTTCGTAGTATAGCTAAGTTCGTAGTATCGCTGAGTTCGTAATATCGCTAAGTTCGTGAAGCATTTACTATAACTCTCCTTTTTTGATGATTTTGAATGTTGTTGTTTTTTTATTCAATTCCTAACAGACCTAACATTATTTAACTATAAACTAAGTAATTAAAGATGGATAAGTCGTCCAATGATGGTTGATGTTGTATATTTAGGGCCTTATTTAACTATAAACTAAGTAATTAAAAATGGATAAGTCGTCCAATGATGGTTGATGTTGTATATTTAGGGCCTTATTTAACTATAAACTAAGTAATTAAAAATGGATAAGTCGTCCAATGATGGTTGATGTTGTATATTTAGGGCCTTATTTAACTATAAACTAAGTAATTAAAAATGGATAAATCGTCCAATGATGGTTGATGTTGTATATTTAGGGCCTTATTTAACTATAAACTAAGTAATTAAAAATGGATAAGTCGTCCAATGATGGTTGATGTTGTATATTTAGGGCCTCTAGGTTTCCATCCCCCAGCTTTCACTACCTGCAGTGAACGGATTGTTTGGCATTAATTAATTAACATTTATGTATCTCCTACAGAAAAACCAGACACAAAAACGTGTTCCAAGATATCTGTAATCTACACCCTAAAAGCGTCATCGTAGGCGATCTCAACAGTAAACACACCCGACACAAAAACGTGTTCCAAGATATCTGTAATCTACACCCTAAAAGCGTCATCGTAGGCGATCTCAACAATAAACACACCCGACACAAAAACATGTTCCAAGATATCTGTAATCTAAACCCTAACACCGTCATCGTAGGCGATCTCAACAGTAAACACACCCGACACAAAAACATGTTCCAAGATATCTGTAATCTACACCCTAACACCGTCATCGTAGGCGATCTCAACAGTAAACATACCCAACACAAAAACATGTTCCAAGATATCTGTAATCTACACCCTAACACCGTCATCGTAGGCGATCTCAACAGTAAACACACCCGACACAAAAACATGTTCCAAGATATCTGTAATCTACACCCTAACACCGTCATCTCAACAGTAAACACACGGACTTTAATTGCCGCACCACTAACCCAAATCGTTCAATACTCCGCAAATATTTAGAGGATTATAACTAAACCACATTCACCAGATAACACATCACAACGGATCCGAGTACATCCTGGATCTCGCCATAGCCCCAAGCAAGATGTGTTTCAAAGTCCATGACAATATGGGAAGCGATTTCTCTATCAATTTTCCTTAATCACATAAGTAACATAACTTTGGACCCACCAGTATACAACCACACCCACGCCGATTGGATTCACCTTAACAATAACACCTCGAAATGCTTATCCCCAGGAATGTATACAGCCAAATGTATATAACCAAATCAAAAACCTCATCAGGAGAACAAGTGAAACAATCTTTGTGGATCTATAGATCCGTCGTACCCTGGCGCAAGGTCAAATCTATTACTAATATTAATCCAATAGCAACTTACCCGAAATTAAATACAATAACACCACAGCCATTACCGATAGAGAACAGTCTCAAGTATTCGTCGAATACTTTAAAAACACTTTCATCCGAATATCCCATTATTCGATCCAACCCATTTAACCCATGTTAATTAATTTGTAAGCACCAGCCTGGACCTCTTCGCGTCACAGTTACCCGTCGTAAGCAATCACACCTGCAAAAGAAAGTTAAACGTAAATCACCTGGTAGTGATGGCATTAGTAATTATGTACTGAATAATTTCCGTGATTCCAACCTGAACCATTCAGTATTGATATTTAACTTCTCATTCTTATCAGTATTCTACCCGAAAGCCTGGAAAGCAGCTATTATTAAGATAATACCTACAAGATATAATGATCTCACAAACTCTGGTAATTATAGGCCGATTAGTCTACTCAAAACCCTAGATAAACTCATGAGGAAAGCAGTAATCAACAGAAATAATTGCTATCTTGGATCCAGTAAAATATTAAGTAACAACCAAAACGCTGGTAGAGGAAACAGGCAAACAATATATAGACCACCTTGTTAGACTTACTGACCGCGGCTTCAATTGCTAACAATCCACAGAAGCCACCTTTCAAGACATTCAGGAGACCTTTGATTCAGCCTGACACAATAGCCTCAGGTTTAAAACACACACCTTAAGTTTACCACCCCAGATTGCCTGATGGATATCTAGTTTTATCACGAATCGTATAGCTAAGGTTAAAATTCACGAATCAAGTTTCAACTTTATTAATTCAACTGTCCTAAGGTTCAGTACTTAGTACAGTCCAACATTTATGTTAACGATATACCATTCTCCCCCTCAACTACACGTTAACATCACAGTATGCTGACGATAGAGCCATATGGAACACTCAAGTAACCTACACACTGCTGCAATCAAATTCCAAACGACGCTAAACACGATATCACCATGGTGTGACAAGTGGCGTGTCACCCTAAACTACTTTAAAACCTAAGCTATCGTGTTCCTTCAGAAATTAAATAAATACAGGAAAAAATTTAAGAACACCAATCTGCATCTCAACAATACCAAAATCAACTTTACCAATACAAGCAAATGTTTAGGCCTCACATTCTCCCAGAATTTATGATGAAAACAACACTTCCATAACATTATCAAAATCAATTTCTCGAAACTCATCAGTGGACCAGATAAAGGTTACTCAGCCAAAACCATTCTAACGATCTATATCAGACCTCTGTTTGAATATGGCAACACCTATGTTTGTAACATGTCCAGCCACTTATTATCAAGGTTACACAACCTCCAGAACAAAGCTATTAAAATGGTATAGAGACTACCTAGTTACACACCACCAATATATGAGGGCTGTTCACAAAATACGCGGACTGACGTGATAAAACAAAATGTACTGTATTTAGAAGTTACAGGTCTGGAACCCCTTCAAAGCACTCTCCTCCCCAACGCACACACGTATCCCAATGGTGTTTCCACTTGTTAAAACAGTCATGGTACGCTTCTTTTGTAATGTCCTCCAGCTCCTTCGTCGCATTTGCCTTAATCTCGGGAATCGTCTCAAATCTTCTTCCTTTCAAGGGTCTTTTGAGTTTGGGGAACAAGAAAAAATCGCAAGGAGCAAGGTCAGGTGAGTAGGGGGGGAAGAACAGTGATCGAGTGTTTGGCCAAAAACTCGCGAGTTCTGAGGCACAAATTTCGCAGCAACGCGGTGCATCTTCAATTTTTCGGTCAAAATCTCGTAACAAGATCCAACTCATATACCACACTCTTCAGAAAGCTCCCTGACAGTCAAACATCGATTTGCCCGCACCAGGATGTTGATTTTGTCGACGTGTGGGTCGTCAGTTGACGTGGAAGGACGTCCAGGACGCTCATCATCTTCAATGGACTGTCGACCATCCTTAACACGTTCATGCCACTTGAAACATGCCGTACGCTTCATAGTAACATCACCAAAAGCCGTGTTAAGCATAGCAAAAGTTTAAGTCGCAGATTTTCCAAATTTAACACAAAATTTCACAGCAAGTCGTTGCTCCTACAGGTCATTCATTCTGAAATCCGCCAAACGAAAACATCGCACTTCACTTAAAACCGCGTAGCTAATACACAAATGAAGATATCTGCAATCGGGATATGGCGTCGTAATCAGCTGATCTGTGCGAACCTAGCGACACCAAGCGGATTCCCCTGGAACCAAATGGAGCCGCGCAATTCAAACAGTCCGCGTATTTTTTGAACAGACCTCGTATCTCGATTCTCTAACTCAACTACTCCTACTGCAAGATCGTTTCATTAAACTTGCCTCCAGATTCTATAACATCTTTAGGTAGAGCACCCTTCACGTGGGCTAAATATATCTCCACTTTTAATATAATATAACCTTAATATTGTTATTGTGTATTACTTACTGTTTTCCCTTTTCCTAAACATTTATTATTATTATTACAATTTTCCTTTGATTTTCATTTGTTGTTAAATTTTAATCTTACTTTACTACTAGAAATTTTCCTTATTTTTCTTCAAGCCCCTACATCACCAGACTCACTTCAGCCTGCATCTCCCTGCTCAAACTTCGACTCAGCTCACCACGTTTTGGCGTTTCACGACGCACACGGCTAATTCTTCACCTTACAAGCGCCGAACATCGTTAACGTCTAACCTCGTACCGCGCGCGGCGCTGAAAAGAAACGAAAGTTCCTAAGCGCACCTGGTTGTTTCGCAAGCTCCTTCAAACAGGCTTGTGAGATTCCAAACCTAAGTGGTGGATGCCAACAATGACTGGATTGAATGAAAGTTGATGCAGTTAATTAGAGCATTATAAAACTGGTGTCCATCACACAAGCTAGGTACAGTGTAGGAAGCAAAAGGAAAACATCCTTACAATGAAATTAATAAATAAGGAAACTGCATCTGGGATGAGTTAAAACGTTTTAGAGAAACTTGGAAAAAGTCGATTAAAATTTGTATGAAGTCTGATAAGACTACAGTGCTTTAAATTGTAGTGGAGTAAAAAGGTTATAGAGATGTTCCTACAACTACAACCCTTTAAACCAGGAGTTCCCAAACTGCCAACCGGCGGACCCCTTCAACTTCTTTCGTGTATTGGTGGACCAGTTTCTGTTAAAAAATATGTTGTATAACTAGTGTATTAAATACGTATTTTACTATCTTTACAGCATGATCGTAGTTTTAAAAAGAGAACAATGAAAAGAGATTTAACTGTGGAAAATTAAAGAAAAACAATCTTACGTCTAACATGAAGAGTGATGACAGTTTCAAACGAAGATCCGTCTACACATCTATCTTATTTCTATAGATGATCCGTCTACACATCTATTTTATTTCTATAGATGATCCGTCTACACATCTATCTTATTTCTATAGATGATCCGTCTACACATCTATCTTATTTCTATAGATGATCCGTCTACACATCCGTCTTATTTCTACACTTCGATTTTATATCCATCCAACTGTAAATCAACTGTCTGGTGTTTTGTTTTGTTTTGCGATCGGCGTACAATTATTTTGTTTGTTGTTTTTTTTTAACAATTTCGCACAAAGCTACACGAGGACTATCTGCGCTAACCGTCCCTAATTTAGCAGTGTAAGACTAGAGAGAAAGCAGCTAGTCATCACCACTCACCGCCAACTCTTGGGCTACTCTTTTATCAACGATTAGTGGGATTGACTGTCACATTATAACGCATCCACGGCTGAAAGGGCGAAGATTTTGGTGCGACGGGGATTCGAACCAGCGACCCTTAGATTACGAATCGAGCACTCTAACCACCGGGTCATGCCGGCTCCGGAATATTAGAGGCCAGGTTTCGATGCATCAGTAACCACAGCACAGATAGCCCATTGTGTAGCTTTGCAGTAAACGGTTCACTAAACAGCTTGAAACTTAAATTTTTAGATTCTGATTAGACTAATTAAAGAGTGAGTTATCAAAGGTTTACTATTGAAAACGAAAAAAGTTTAGAGATATATTATTGAAAGCTTTGCTCAGTTCATAGTGTAGTATTTTCTAGAGTATTCTAAAAATACGCTAAAATGATGGACCAATAAGATCCGTTGTTTTAAGTATTAATACATAAACTGGCTTATTTTATATACGACAACTTTATAACATATATATTGAGAAGAATTGTGATGAACCAGTGTATGACCATTCTGACTACACATAAAAGATTCTATTGATTTCTGTAGCGATCTTTCCTTTTCTAAAGTAAATTATGTTAATTATTAAATCGGTGCTCATTGCAGTTCTTAAACGTGTAACATCATTTGATTTTAAGGACTGATTTATTATGAAGTTGATGCTGTTAAGATTTGTATTATTATTATAAAGAGAAGTAAATATAGCAAAGCTCTAATGAACACAAACCCTTACTACAGTATCTAATAGTGTTGATAATTTGTAACACAAAACACGCGTTCAGTACTTTTCACAAGAACATAACTTACTATTTTGTTTCAATACCGGTGCATGGTGACTGTCTACAAAATGTTCCCAATACGCTTTCATAAGTTTCTTTCCAGACCAAGCTGCATTGAAGGTGTAACAGTTTCCGTATATGGGATCAAAATACTGAGTGACAAATCCTAGCCTGGCAAAAAAACAATTAAATAAATACATTTGTATGATCCAGTCTAATCTGACAAAAAACAATTAAATAAATACATCTGTATGATTCAGTCTAGTCTGACAAAAAACAATTAAATAAATACATCTCTTTGATTCAGTCTAATCTGACAAAAAACAATTAAATAAATACATCTGTATGATTCAGTCTAGTCTGACAAAAAACAATTAAATAAATACATCTCTTTGATTCAGTCTAGTCTGACAAAAAACAATTAAATAAATACATCTGTATGATCCTGTCTAGCCTGGCAAAAACACAATTAAATAAATACATCTGTATGATCCAGTCTAGTCTGACAAAAAACAATTAAATAAATACATCTGTATGATCCAGTCTAGCCTGGCAAAAAAACAATTAATTAAATACATCTGTATGATCCAGTCTAGTCTGACAAAAAACAATTAAATAAATACATCTGTATGATTCAGTCTAGTCTGACAAAAAACAATTAAATAAATACATCTGTATGATTCAGTCTAGCCTGGCAAAAAAACAATTAAATAAATACATCTGTATGATCCAGTCTAGTCTGGCAAAAAAACAATTAAATAAATACATCTGTATGATTCAGTATAGTCTGACAAAAAACAATTAAATAAATACATCTGTATGATCCTGTCTAGCCTGGCAAAAAAAACAATTAAATAAATACATCTGTATGATCCAGTCTAGTCTGACAAAAAACAATTAAATAAATACATCTGTATGATTCAGTCTAGCCTGGCAAAAAAACAATTAAATAAATACATCTGTATGATCCAGTCTAGTCTGACAAAAAACAATTAAATAAATACATCTGTATGATCCAGGCTAGTCTGAGAAAAAACAATTAAATAAATACATCTGTATAATTCAGTCTAGTCTGGCAAAAAAACAATTAAATAAATACATCTGTATGATCCAGTCTAGTCTGGCAAAAAAACAATTAAATAAATACATCTGTATGATCCAGTCTAGTCTGACAAAAAACAATTAAATAAATACTTCTGTATGATTCAGTCTAGCCTGGCAACAAACAATTAAATAAATACATCTGTATGATCCAGTCTAGTCTGACAAAAAACAATTAAATAAATACATATGTATGATCCTGTCTAGCCTGGCAAAAAAACAATTAAATAAATACATCTGTATGATCCAGTCTAGTCTGACAAAAAACAATTAAATAAATACATCTGTATGATTCAGTCTAGCCTGGCAAAAAAACAATTAAATAAATACATCTGTATGATCCAGTCTAGTCTGACAAAAAACAATTAAATAAATACATCTGTATGATTCAGTCTAGCCTGGCAAAAAAACAATTAAATAAATACATCTGTATGATCCAGGCTAGTCTGAGAAAAAACAATTAAATAAATACATCTGTATGATCCAGTCTAGTCTGGCAAAAAACAATTAAATAAATACATCTGTATGATTCAGTCTAGTCTGGCAAAAAAATAAGTAAATAAATACATCTGTATGATCCTGTCTAGCCTGGCAAAAAACAATTAAATAAATACATCTGTAAGATCCAGTCTAGTCTGACAAAAAACAATTAAATAAATACATCTGTATGATCTAGTCTAGTCTGACAAAAAACAATTAAATAAATCCATCTGTATGATTCAGTCTAGCCTGGCAAAAAACAATTAAATAAATACATCTGTGTGATCCAGTCTAGTCTGACAAAAAACAATTAAATAAATACATCTGTAAGATCCAGTCTTGTCTGACAAAAAACAATTAAATAAATACATCTGTATGATCCAGTCTAGTCTGGCAAAAAAACAATTAAATAAATACATCTGTATGATCCTGTCTAGCCTGGCAAAAAACAATTAAATAAATACATCTGTAAGATCCAGTCTAGTCTGGCGAAAAAACAATTAAATAAATACATCTGTAAGATCCAGTCTAGTCTGGCGAAAAAACAATTAACTAAATACATCTGTATGATCCAGTCTAGTCTGACAAAAAACAATTAAATAAATCCATCTGTATGATTCAGTCTAGCCTGACAAAAAACAATTAAATAAATACATCTGTATGATCCAGTCTTGTCTGACAAAAACAATTAAATAAATACATCTGTATGATCCAGTCTAGTCTGACAAAAGACAATTAAATAAGTACATCTGTATGATCCAGTCTAGCCTGGCAAAAAAACAATTAAATAAATACATCTGTGTGATCCAGTCTAGTCTGACAAAAAACAATTAAATAAATACATCTGTATGATCCAGTCTTGTCTGACAAAAACAATTAAATAAATACATCTGTATGATCCAGTCTAGTCTGACAAAAGACAATTAAATAAGTACATCTGTATGATCCAGTCTAGCCTGGCAAAAAACAATTAAATAAATACATCTGCATGATCCAGTCTAGCCTGACAAAAGACAATTAAATAAGTACATCTGTATGATCCAGTCTAGCCTGGCAAAACACAATTAAATAAATACATCTGTATCATCCAGTCTAGTCTGACAAAAAACAATTGAATAAATACATCTGTATGATCCAGACTTTCTTTAAATGATACACCATTTGCAGGATTTGCTATTTAACATAATATGCTTGAAAGATTATAAACCTAAAATCGTGATGTATGAGATAGCAAACTGTGAAACTTTTCGCTAAAAACAAAAATACACTTCATGTTACCAGTTTGAAATGATTTATATTTTAATCACATGCTTGCTTATCCTAAAGCGAACTAAAATATATTTTAGTTTTGTAAAATTATTGTCACTGCTGTAAGTGTAAATAATAGTTTTGACGCCAATTTTGATTCTATTATTCGTTCAGTCATTTGGAGGCCGCAACTTTTGTCATACCTAAGGTGTCTTTGATTTGGTATTATCACATTCACTTTCAAATCATGAGCACTTACCGACCTCTCTCGTATCAGAAGAAAATTATATGCAATTAAGTACGATAATTTTTAATTGTTATACTGTTCGTACTACTGTAAAATATGTGAAAGCTTTATATTACCAAATTATTAATGTTAACAAATTAATATGAAACAATTTTGTAATCTTATATTTCAAACTAATTACAAAGAACACAATAACAACAGAGAGCTTTTCTTATGAGTATTCGTGTTGTGTTTCCTTTATTTCAAATGACCAGGAATTACATGTCTTCATGTTTAGTGACCTTTATTTCAAATGACCGGGAATTATGAGTCTTCATGTTTAGTGACCTTTATTTCAAATGACCGCGAATTATGAGTCTTCATGTTAAGTGACCTTTGCTTCAAATGACCATGGATTATGAGTGTATTTGTTTAGTGGCATTTGCTTCAAATGACCAAAGTCATGAATGTTCACCTTTAGTGATATTCATGATTAACATGAAAAAGCTCTGACTGGTCGTCAGCTTCGATAGACTTTTTCTGAATGTATGAGCACAACACATTTTCTCAACCCTTAGTAACGGCTTTCACTGATCACGTGTTTATTTGACTAAGTTGTCAAATTTACATATTTCGAGTTAATAAAAATTCAAAACTCTTGTTGCCTGTGTAATAAATAAATAGACACTTGAAATACTTCAGATATGGTGGTTTTAGGATTTCACGTACAAAAATATAAACTTGTTTTGTGCCATTTAAGAGTTCACACAAAGCGAGTAGCATGTGTACTATTGAACAGTAGCATATTTTAATGTGTTTAATTAAGTTAAATAAGAAATTCACACGAAAAAATGCAACATAATTTAAAAATCACAATATTTGTCTAAATAAATGCTTATTTTTATTAATTACCATACTTAGAAATGATGTTAAACCTTTAATCGGTTTCTTCGCATGTTAAATGGTTTCACAAAAACTACGAAGACGTGTTTAGCAGCATTCGTGACTTCGAGACAAAGATATATTATTATCATTCATATAAGAAAATGCAACTTAACTTGCATATTCAAACTAAATTTACGACTAAATATCTGGATCTGATTGTACGTTAGGCCTAGGACAATAACAGCACGAACGCTATTAGATGGCTGAGTTTTTTAATGTCCAAGAGAAAATATTAGCAACATTCCTGACTATAACAAAATAAAGTAACTGAGGATAAGTAGTTCTGAGTTATAACAACGTGTGTTTAATTACGTAGCAAGTTATCGATGGCCTTTAATCATATGTTTAATATAGAAAACCATTCGATAGCAAGGTGTTAGATAAGTAGCTTAATAAACCTAAACAGTCTTCGTTTCTAGACATAAAAGACGTTCATTAGAAGTCAAAAGAGGAAGTTTCACAAATCACTAGTTACGGTCTTCTTAACTGAAACATGGATGTTGACTTTATGTACATAAATAAAAAGGATGTTAAGGCTTCTAGGAGGAATCCGTAGATTGATGGATTATATTGTACGTGTGGATTAAGAAATCTTATCTTCTTTTCAGAAGAGAATGGGTGATTTCATTCAACTTTACTAAATCATCCGGAAATTAGTAGGATAAAGACTAATTTCTTCTGGTTTAATTTGACAACTATAAGACTAGTAGACGCAAGTCATAGATTTAAAAGAGACAGACTCTACCCCAGTTAAGACAACTTTAGTTGTTGTTTTTTTAACAGAGTAATTATGAACACCAACACCTTACAACAGTCCAGGATGACTTTCTGACGAATAAAAGCTACGTTTAAACTTATGGTCCCTATGTTAGTTTTATAAGTAGGACATGAATTATTGGTCATTATAGAGTTCATAACATGTTGTCGCCCCATCTGTGCGTTTACAGATCAAGTCCCATTATTATATAAAAATGTCCTAACAGTTGCTCTTGACTCTTTTTCTCTAATGCAACAGCTCAAATTCAAGGACAGTTATCACAGATAATCCTTGCGTGGCTTTTGAAGAAAATAAATCTCTTTACATAGCTTGAGTTTAATGTCTAAAAGCTGCTTTTTTTTAGAAATATAAGAGAAAACAGTACGTACTCAGTGTACGGGTCGCAGATGGGTATCATAGTTGAAAGTTGGAAACCGGCACTGCAGACAAAGCTGTAGTTGAAGTCCTGTTGAAAAACGATTACACAGTTAGATTAAACTTCGAACCGAATATAATATTTGTGAAATAACTTGTCTCAAGTACGTTTCCGTTAAAACTAATAAGGTAAACATTATTTTTCACAACTAATTATCAATTGAAATCATCACACGATCTGCGGGTCGCAGGCTAGAATCACGTCACCAAACATTACTCTCCGTTTTAACCGTGGGCGCGTTAAAATGTGAGGGTCGATCCCAGTACTCGTTGGTAAAGAGTAGCCTAAGAGTCGTCAGTAAATGATAATGACTAGCTGCCTCCCATTCAGTTCATCCCTATTAAATTAGGAACGGCTAGAGCAGATAGCAGCTTTCCAAGTTCAATACAAACTAAACCATTTAAATGGAATATATAAAAGCTTCGGTGCTTGTGTGTTTCATTCAGTTTTAACAACATAATTATTGAACGTGTCCTACGTCAGGAATAAATGTTAAAAAGTGACGTCAGTTATTAATTTAAATTTACTATATATAACTATGGTATGATAGAAAAAAGAAACCCAGTGTTTCAATTGCTTTTGGGCCTGGCATGGCCTAGCGCGTTAAGGCGTGCGTTTCGTAATCTGAGGGTCGCGGGTTCGCGCCAAACATGCTCGTCCTTTCAGCCGTGGGGGCGTTATAATGTGACGGTCAATCCCACTTTTCGTTGGTAAAAGAGTAGCCCAAGAGTTGGCGATGGGTGGTGATGACTAGCTGCCTTCCCTCTAGTCTTACACTACTAAATTAGGGACGGCTAGCACAGATAGCCCTCGAGTAGCTTTGTGCGAAATTCAAAACAAACAAACAATTCAATTGATTTTATGATAACGTGTCACTTGATTTACAGAACTAAACAGAAGAAATTGGGGAAACATTGTTTACACTGATTCTGAAAGAATATGTAATAAATTAGGGTGTATATATATCTTACGGATATCCATTATATATATATAATGGATTGATTTTGAAAGTTTTGTCAATAATTTGATTATGTTCTTGGTAGATTTGTAAATCTGGTGAAATTTGTAATAAAACAAACATTTGAATTCACAAATGCAAAACCCAAATATTTGTCTCAAAATATCTGTTAAATTTTGAATTTAAAAAATATCCATGTTCAAGACTTAACTATAGATCTAATTAAAGTTAGATTAATATGGAATTATATGCCTAAATAAATAAATCTTATTTGCACTTAGGTATAAATTATATATCTAACTAAATAAATCTTATTTGTACTTAGGTATAAATTATATACCTAAGTAAATAAATCTTATTTGTACATAGGTATAAATTATATACCTAAATAAATAAATCTTATTTGTAATTAGGTATAAATTATATACCTAAATAAATAAATCTTATTTGTACTTAGGTATAAATTATATACCTAAATAAATAAATCTTATTTGTATTTAGGTATAAATTATATACCTAAATAAATAAATCTTATCGTAATTGATTTTAATCAATGTTTCATTAACTTTCAGTAGAACAGAAACTCAGTTTACGTTTGTATGCCCTATATTTGCTTTAATAACTTCAGACAGTGTTTCAGGTATTGTTACAACATATTTAATCAAAGTGTCCTTTGGGATTTTACTCCAAATGTTTGTAATACACTCACATAAAGTTTCTTTGGAAGTAACTTTTGATTTCTCAATTTTTTGATCTATCAAGTCCCTGATTTGTGTAATTCTGTTAAGATTTGACTCTGTTGGAGGACATGGCAGCCATTACATCATTTGAATGACTCCAGCAACTTCTGTCTTAGCGAAGTAATTTCTGCACAGGTCGGATGTGTGTTTGTGGTCATTATGACTCTTTGTTGTAGAATCCTTTATTAATAACACGTAAACCACTAGATATACAAATATCTCCAGTCGCCTCAGCAGAAAGACGTCCCAAAACCAGCACACTGTTTCCCCCGTACTTCATGGTAAGCGCTTTGCTGAGGTAAGTAACTTTCACTTTTCTTCTACTGGATGTACAACCTACATGCTGAACCAAATATTTCAAACCGTAATACCCTTTTCCAAGTATCAGTAGTAGTCCAGTTTTTGTATTTTTACATAATTTCAGTCTCTTTACGACCTACGGAGACCGAAGTAGAGAATTTTTAACTGCTACATGACCAAATATCCCATTCTTGTTGCGTCTTTTTTATTATGTAGATCTGAGCAGTTTTCTTTCATTTGGTACATGGTCGTTTATCACATGCTTGAGATCAGTGGCAGTCTTCCTTCTATCCGGGAGGTCGCATAAACGAAAATATTTAACATCATTATCATTGAGTTTAGGAGTTCTATCTTTGTCTTTCATATTTTCAAATTTAACTGTCTTGGTCTCACGATCTATGGTAGGGGTGGGCAATTTATTTTTCACAGTGGCCACAACTATGGCTAATGTAAACAACGTTGGGCACACTATTAAAAAAATGAAATTAAAAAGTGTTAGTTTAATCAAAATAATTACATTTCAACTGACTTTCAATGTGAAAATTGATGGGGGTTTCCATCAACAAGTTTCGTGAAATTTAACTTAATATCTATGTTCAATGAACATCTTAGCTCTGCCTCTAAATTTATGTCAGTAAACCGAGATCTGTATGTAGGCTTCAGAAAATCTAGCATAGAAAATGTTGACTCAATGTGGATCCAAACATGGAAAATAATTTTGAGATTGCCATCTTTAAATTTGGAAGACTGTCGTTTGTCAGAATAGTTAGCCATATCTCTCTGATGGAACATTTTTATTTACCTTTTATGTGTTCTACACTCGTCTTCAAATCCACACTTGTCCAAAGACAAAAAGGTGTTATTTCCTTAGTGAAATTTTCTAAGTCAAATTGAAATGGATCATGCAAAAATTCAAATATCAATTTCAAATTTTTAAGTTCCGGAAAACGTGATTCAAATTTTTGAGATAGAGTTTTGATCCAGTTTACATCGAGATCATCTTTACCATCAGAGAAATCAGTCATTATTTTCTAGAAAACTATTCAACTTTGCAAAATGTGTCAAATCATTCTTTTGTTATTGTTCTACAAGTAGGTTTAACTTTTAATTGAAATTCATGAATAGACTGTGATTGCTCGCTTATTATTTTACCTCTTTCTTGAAGCTTTGTATTCAAATTATTCAAGTGAACCATCATGTCACACAGAAAGTACAAATCACATTGCCATGACAAAGTTTCAATTTCAAGGAAATTTTCAATCTTACCTTTTTCAACAAGATACTATTTTATTTGAGGAAATACGGAAGTAAATCGTTCCAAGGCTGTTCTTCTACTTAATCATCTTACATTTGCAAAATCAGTATAATCATCAAAAGTACAGTCACTGCTTTTCTTCAGAGACTCAATAAACTGTCGATGGATGAAAAGTTTCCACTTCTAATATAATTCACAATTTTTACAACAATGTACATCATATTTTTAATTTATCATTTGTAGATCTTTGAGCACATAAATTTTCCTGATGCAAAATGCATTATTTTCTATTAAATGCTGCTTCAAAAGAGAAACAAATCCTACTTTCGTCTCAGTCATGACGGGAGCACCGTCTGTTGTGACAAAAACCAGTTGTTGTTTTTTAAATTCAGACTGATTTTTTGGCATTTCAATAAATTTTT
Organism: Tachypleus tridentatus; assembly: GCF_004210375.1. Classification (NCBI taxonomy): domain Eukaryota; kingdom Metazoa; phylum Arthropoda; class Merostomata; order Xiphosura; family Limulidae; genus Tachypleus; species Tachypleus tridentatus. Next base: position 156,739,091 of record NC_134832.1, on the reverse strand, counting down.
CAAATGTGTTTTTTCCACATATTCGATCTCGTGATCCACAATAGTCAAACATTTCTTCCTTCACTTGAAGATCTGAAGTTACATATCGAACCCAAAATATCAACTGTACAGTGTCACTAACATCTGTTGATTCATCTAGTGCTGAAGAAAAATATAAACAGTCTTAGTTGTTCAAGCAACTGATTCTATGTGTTTTTCGCTAACTCTACATTCTGCAGACAATTATTTTTCGACTTAATTGCAAATTATTTATCTTTTGAAGAATATCATATTTTATTTTTGAATCATATTTCTCCAACAGTTTCAATAACCACAATCAATATTTCGTTTACTAGTTCAGCATCAGACAACGATCTTTTTGAGTTAGAATCCAAGCTATTTTATAGCTAACTAACTTAATTAGTTCTATCAAAGATAAAAAAAAAATTAGGTCCCCCTTTTGTTCATGAAGTTGTGCTTTCAGACGGATAATTTCATTAATACGATTTTTGCTATCAACTGGAAAGTTTATTTCACATCAAATTTGTTGTGAAAATTGTTAAAGTGTTGCTTAAGGTTGTATACTTTATTATTGAAAGTTGTTAAAGTGTTGCTTAAGGTTGTATACTTTATTATTGAAAATTGTTAAAGTGTTGCTTAAGGTTGTATACTTTATTATTCCTAAAACCTTCGTTACACAAAACACACACTGACTTATAATTTACTTCAATCACTACAAATTTCAATTCCCAACTTTCATTAAGTTCTCGTGTCACGTTTTTCCAGTCAAGCATCATTCTCTTTTCGTCAGTAAAACCAGAATAAATTAAATTGTCTTTATTTTCTGAGTGTTCACCATCATCTGGATTATTTCGTTTTTGAATTATATACTTATCCATATTATGGGACTTAAAACAAAATATACTTAAACACTTGAAAGTTGCACAATAAATGTTTGTACGCGCATGCAAAACAACGCACACTCGATAACAAACGTCTAAACCAGACTGACGTTATAAAATGGGCGGAGTCTGTGGCAGTGATAAAGCGCGCGACATTAGCGATGACGTAAGGCAGTGCAGTTGTGATTGGTAAATTTGCGATAAAAATAAATTATGGAAAAGTTCATTCCTAAACTCAAGCTGGTCACAATTGTGCTATCCACTAGCCACGTGTGGCAAGTAACCATGAAGTTGCCACCCCTAACCTGGAGGGTACTTGACAGTAATTGGGGAGCATTTCACGTCTGCAACAATTAGTTGGAAAGTCCAACCAGCATCACGTAAAGTTTTTACACGAACTCTGTTGACGACAATTCTCTATGCTTTTTGGGTCTTAGCATGAAAACAAAACTCAGAATATAGTGTTAAACAGTATTTTCATCAAGGTTTATTTGTGGCGTGGTAAGAAATTGATTTATTCCAGTATATACCGGTAACACATGCTAGATCGTTTCCATGTAGTTAATACACTGCATATGGTACGACAGTTATTACAGACCCTAAATTTGATCGGTATGTTCATTCAAGCAAAACCCATTATGACATACCCTTTGTACAAGTATATGGTGATTGTAAGTAATGATAATTCATTCAGATGTTAACTGCGATCAGTGAAACATTACCATAGTGCTGAAACTTACATTTTGTAATGGAATGGAAGAGTTAGCACATAAAATGAAAAGAATGACAAAGTATTGTCTTGTCCTAACACAGTGATTTATTTACTTTACTTGATAAATACAAGTGTTTAAGAAGACATTTTCCCACAAAATCTTTCCAGCTTATAGTCAGTTTTCAATATAATATAAGGCCAACATTACATTCTGCTTTATAAATAGACTTTTCTTATATATTAAACCAACATTACGTCATGCTTTATCAAGGGATTTTCTTACATATAGAGCCAACATTACATCCTGTTTTATCGATAGGGTTTTATACATATAAAGCCAACATTACATCATGCCTTAAGAATAGGATTTTTACATCCTACTTTGTCAATAGAGTTTGTTTTTGTTTTTTACATATAGAGCCAGCGTTACATACTGCTTTATGGGTGTGTATTTTCTTATAGCAAAGCCACGTCGGTCTATCTGCTGAGCCCACCGAGGGGAATCGAACCCCTGATTTTAGCGTTAAAAATCCGTAGACATACCGCTGTACCTGCGTGGGGGGCCTTGCGTTATGAATAGGATTTTTACATTCTGCTTTATCGATAGAGTTTGTTTTTGTTTTTTACATGTAGAGCCAGCATAACATCTTACTTTATCAATAGAGTTTGTTTTTGTTTTTTTACATGTAGAGCCAGCATAACATCTTACTTTATCAATAGAGTTTGTTTTTGTTTTTTTACATGTAGAGCCAGCATATCATCCTACTTTATCAATAGAGTTTGTTTTTGTTTTTTTACATGTAGAGCCAGCATAACATCTTACTTTATCAATAGTGTTTGTTTTTGTTTTTTTACATGTAGAGCCAGCATAACATCCTACTTTATCAAAAGAGTTTGTTTTTGTTTTTTTACATGTAGAGCCAGCATAACATCCTACTTTATCAATAGAGTTTGTTTTTTTTTTTTTTACATGTAGAGCCAGCATAACATCCTACTTTATCAAAAGAGTTTGTTTTTGTTTTTTTACATGTAGAGCCAGCATAACATCTTACTTTATCAACAGAGTTTGTTTTGTTTTTTTACATGTAGAGGCAGCATAACATCCTACTTTATCAATAGAGTTTGTTTTTGTTTTTTTACATGTAGAGCCAGCATAACATCTTACTTTATCAATAGAGTTTGTTTTTGTTTTTTTACATGTAGAGCCAGCATAACATCTTACTTTATCAATAGAGTTTGTCTTTGTTTTTTTACATGTAGAGCCAGCATAACATCCTACTTTATCAATAGAGTTTGTTTTTGTTTTTTTACATGTAGAGCCAGCATAACATCCTGCTTTATCAATAGAGTTTGTTTTGTTTTTTTACATGTAAAGCCAGCATAACATCCTACTTTATCAATAGAGTTTGTTTTTTTATTTTTCTACATGTAGAGCCAGCATAACATCCTACTTTATCAATAGAGTTTGTTTTGTTTTTTTACATGTAGAGCCAGCATAACATATTACTTTATCAATAGAGTTTGTTTTTTTGTTTTTTACATGTAGAGCCAGCATAACATCTTACTTTATCAATAGAGTTTGTTTTGTTTTTTTACATGTAGAGCCAGCATAACATCCTACTTTATCAATAGAGTTTGTTTTTGTTTTTTTACATGTAGAGCCAGCATAACATCCTGCTTTATCAATAGAGTTTGTTTTTGTTTTTTTACATGTAGAGCCAGCATAACATCCTGCTTTATCAATAGAGTTTGTTTTGTTTTTTTTACATGTAGAGCCAGCATAACATCCTACTTTATCAATAGAGTTTGTTTTTTTTTTTTACATGTAGAGCCAGCATAACATCTTACTTTATCAATAGAGTTTGTTTTTTTTTTTTACATGTAGAGCCAGCATAACATCTTACTTTATCAATAGAGTTTGTTTTTGTTTTTTTACATGTAGAGCCAGCATAACATCCTACTTTATCAATAGAGTTTGTTTTTGTTTTTTTACATGTAGAGCCAGCATAACATCTTACTTTATCAATAGAGTTTGTTTTGTTTTTTTTACATGTAGAGCCAGCATAACATCTTACTTTATCAATAGAGTTTGTTTTTTTTTTTTTTACATGTAGAGCCAGCATAACATCCTACTTTATCAATAGAGTTTGTTTTTTTTTTTTACATGTAGAGCCAGCATAACATCTTACTTTATCAATAGAGTTTGTTTTTGTTTTTTTACATGTAGAGCCAGCATAACATCTTACTTTATCAATAGAGTTTGTTTTTTTTTTTTACATGTAGAGCCAGCATAACATCTTACTTTATCAATAGAGTTTGTTTTTTTTGTTTTTTTACATGTAGAGCCAGCATAACATCTTACTTTATCAATAGAGTTTGTTTTTTTTTTTACATGTAGAGCCAGCATAACATCTTACTTTATCAATAGAGTTTGTTTTTGTTTTTTTACATGTAGAGCCAGCATAACATCTTACTTTATCAATAGAGTTTGTTTTTGTTTTTTTACATGTAGAGCCAGCATAACATCTTACTTTATCAATAGAGTTTGTTTTTTTTTTTTACATGTAGAGCCAGCATAACATCCTACTTTATCAATAGAGTTTGTTTTTTTTTTTTACATGTAGAGCCAGCATAACATCTTACTTTATCAATAGAGTTTGTTTTTGTTTTTTTACATGTAGAGCCAGCATAACATCTTACTTTATCAATAGAGTTTGTTTTTGTTTTTTTACATGTAGAGCCAGCATAACATCTTACTTTATCAATAGAGTTTGTTTTGTTTTTTTTACATGTAGAGCCAGCATAACATCTTACTTTATCAATAGAGTTTGTTTTGTTTTTTTTTACATGTAGAGCCAGCATAACATCTTACTTTATCAATAGAGTTTGTTTTTTTTTTTTTACATGTAGAGCCAGCATAACATCTTACTTTATCAATAGAGTTTGTTTTTTTTTTTTTACATGTAGAGCCAGCATAACATCTTACTTTATCAATAGAGTTTGTTTTTTTTTTTTTTACATGTAGAGCCAGCATAACATCTTACTTTATCAATAGAGTTTGTTTTGTTTTTTTACATGTAGAGCCAGCATAACATCTTACTTTATCAATAGAGTTTGTTTTGTTTTTTTACATGTAGAGCCAGCATAACATCTTACTTTATCAATAGAGTTTGTTTTTGTTTTTTTACATGTAGAGCCAGCATAACATCTTACTTTATCAATAGAGTTTGTTTTTGTTTTTTTACATGTAGAGGCAGCATAACATCTTACTTTATCAATAGAGTTTGTTTTTTTTTTTTTTTTACATGTAGAGCCAGCATAACATCTTACTTTATCAATAGAGTTTGTTTTGTTTTTTTTACATGTAGAGCCAGCATAACATCTTACTTTATCAATAGAGTTTGTTTTGTTTTTTTTACATGTAGAGCCAGCATAACATCTTACTTTATCAATAGAGTTTGTTTTGTTTTTTTACATGTAGAGCCAGCATAACATCTTACTTTATCAATAGAGTTTGTTTTTTTTTTTTTACATGTAGAGCCAGCATAACATCTTACTTTATCAATAGAGTTTGTTTTTTTTTTTTTTACATGTAGAGCCAGCATAACATCCTACTTTATCAATAGAGTTTGTTTTGTTTTTTTTACATGTAGAGCCAGCATAACATCTTACTTTATCAATAGAGTTTGTTTTTGTTTTTTTACATGTAGAGCCAGCATAACATCCTGCTTTATCAATAGTGTTTGTTTTTGTTTTTTTACATGTAGAGCCAGCATAACATCTTACTTTATCAATAGAGTTTGTTTTTGTTTTTTTACATGTAGAGCCAGCATAACATCTTACTTTATCAATAGAGTTTGTTTTTTGTTTTTTTACATGTAGAGCCAGCATAACATCTTACTTTATCAATAGAGTTTGTTTTGTTTTTTTTACATGTAGAGCCAGCATAACATCTTACTTTATCAATAGAGTTTGTTTTTGTTTTTTTACATGTAGAGCCAGCATAACATCCTACTTTATCAATAGAGTTTGTTTTTGTTTTTTTACATGTAGAGCCAGCATAACATCTTACTTTATCAATAGAGTTTGTTTTTGTTTTTTTACATGTAGAGGCAGCATAACATCTTACTTTATCAATAGAGTTTGTTTTTGTTTTTTTACATGTAGAGCCAGCATAACATCTTACTTTATCAATAGTGTTTGTTTTTGTTTTTTTTACATGTAGAGCCAGCATAACATCTTACTTTATCAATAGAGTTTGTTTTTTTTTTTTACATGTAGAGGCAGCATAACATCTTACTTTATCAATAGAGTTTGTTTTTTTTTTTTTACATGTAGAGCCAGCATAACATCCTACTTTATCAATAGAGTTTGTTTTTGTTTTTTTACATGTAGAGCCAGCATAACATCTTACTTTATCAATAGAGTTTGTTTTTGTTTTTTTACATGTAGAGGCAGCATAACATCTTACTTTATCAATAGAGTTTGTTTTTGTTTTTTACATGTAGAGCCAGCATAACATCCTACTTTATCAATAGAGTTTGTTTTTGTTTTTTTTACATGTAGAGCCAGCATAACATCTTACTTTATCAATAGAGTTTGTTTTTTTTTTTTTACATGTAGAGGCAGCATAACATCTTACTTTATCAATAGAGTTTGTTTTGTTTTTTTACATGTAGAGCCAGCATAACATCCTACTTTATCAATAGAGTTTGTTTTTTTTTTTTTTACATGTAGAGCCAGCATAACATCTTACTTTATCAATAGAGTTTGTTTTTGTTTTTTTACATGTAGAGCCAGCATAACATCCTACTTTATCAATAGAGTTTGTTTTTGTTTTTTACATGTAGAGCCAGCATAACATCCTACTTTATCAATAGAGTTTGTTTTTTTTTTTTTACATGTAGAGCCAGCATAACATCCTACTTTATCAATAGAGTTTGTTTTGTTTTTTTTACATGTAAAGCCAGCATAACATCCTACTTTATCAATAGAGCTTCTTTTTGTTTTTTACATGTAGAGCCAGCATAACATCTTACTTTATCAATAGAGTTTGTTTTTTTTTTTTTACATGTAGAGGCAGCATAACATCTTACTTTATCAAAAGAGTTTGTTTTGTTGTTTTTTACATGTAGAGCCAGCATAACATCCTACTTTATCAATAGAGTTTGTTTTTTTTTTTTACATGTAGAGCCAGCATAACATCTTACTTTATCAATAGAGTTTGTTTTTTTTTTTTACATGTAGAGGCAGCATAACATCCTACTTTATCAATAGAGTTTGTTTTTGTTTTTTTTACATGTAGAGCCAGCATAACATCCTGCTTTATCAATAGAGTTTGTTTTTTTTGTTTTTTTACATGTAGAGCCAGCATAACATCTTACTTTATCAATAGAGTTTGTTTTTGTTTTTTTTACATGTAGAGCCAGCATAACATCCTACTTTATCAATAGAGTTTGTTTTTGTTTTTTTACATGTAGAGCCAGCATAACATCCTGCTTTATCAATAGAGTTTGTTTTGTTTTTTTACATGTAGAGCCAGCATAACATCCTACTTTATCAATAGTGTTTGTTTTTGTTTTTTTACATGTAGAGCCAGCATAACATCCTACTTTATCAATAGAGTTTGTTTTTGTTTTTTTACATGTAGAGCCAGCATAACATCCTACTTTATCAATAGAGTTTGTTTTTTTTTTACATGTAGAGCCAGCATAACATCCTACTTTATCAATAGAGTTTGTTTTTGTTTTTTTTACATGTAGAGGCAGCATAACATCCTACTTTATCAATAGAGTTTGTTTTTGTTTTTTTACATGTAGAGGCAGCATAACATCCTACTTTATCAATAGAGTTTGTTTTTGTTTTTTACATGTAGAGCCAGCATATCATCCTGCTTTATCAATAGAGTTTGTTTTTGTTTTTTTACATGTAGAGCCAGCATAACATCTTACTTTATCAATAGAGTTTGTTTTTGTTTTTTTACATGTAGAGCCAGCATAACATCTTACTTTATCAATAGAGTTTGTTTTGTTTTTTTTACATGTAGAGCCAGCATAACATCCTACTTTATCAATAGAGTTTGTTTTTTTTTTTTTACATGTAGAGCCAGCATAACATCCTACTTTATCAATAGAGTTTGTTTTTTTTTTTTACATGTAGAGCCAGCATAACATCTTACTTTATCAATAGAGTTTGTTTTTTTTTTTTTACATGTAGAGCCAGCATAACATCCTACTTTATCAATAGAGTTTGTTTTTTTTTTACATGTAGAGCCAGCATAACATCTTACTTTATCAATAGAGTTTGTTTTTTTTTTTTACATGTAGAGCCAGCATAACATCTTACTTTATCAATAGAGTTTGTTTTTGTTTTTTTACATGTAGAGCCAGCATAACATCTTACTTTATCAATAGAGTTTGTTTTTGTTTTTTTTACATGTAGAGCCAGCATAACATCCTACTTTATCAAAAGAGTTTGTTTTTGTTTTTTTACATGTAGAGCCAGCATAACATCTTACTTTATCAATAGAGTTTGTTTTTGTTTTTTTACATGTAGAGCCAGCATAACATCTTACTTTATCAATAGAGTTTGTTTTGTTTTTTTACATGTAGAGCCAGCATAACATCCTACTTTATCAATAGAGTTTGTTTTTTTTTTTTACATGTAGAGCCAGCATATCATCTTACTTTATCAATAGAGTTTGTTTTTTTTTTTTTACATGTAGAGCCAGCATAACATCTTACTTTATCAATAGAGTTTGTTTTTGTTTTTTACATGTAGAGCCAGCATAACATCCTACTTTATCAATAGAGTTTGTTTTTTTTTTTTACATGTAGAGCCAGCATAACATCCTACTTTATCAATAGAGTTTGTTTTGTTTTTTTTACATGTAGAGCCAGCATAACATCCTACTTTATCAAAAGAGTTTGTTTTTTGTTTTTTTACATGTAGAGCCAGCATAACATCTTACTTTATCAATAGAGTTTGTTTTTTTTTTTTACATGTAGAGCCAGCATAACATCTTACTTTATCAATAGAGTTTGTTTTGTTTTTTTTACATGTAGAGCCAGCATAACATCCTACTTTATCAATAGAGTTTGTTTTTTTTTTTTACATGTAGAGCCAGCATAACATCCTACTTTATCAATAGAGTTTGTTTTTTTTTTTTACATGTAGAGCCAGCATAACATCTTACTTTATCAATAGAGTTTGTTTTTGTTTTTTACATGTAGAGCCAGCATAACATCTTACTTTATCAATAGAGTTTGTTTTTTTTTTTTACATGTAGAGCCAGCATAACATCTTACTTTATCAATAGAGTTTGTTTTTGTTTTTTTTACATGTAGAGCCAGCATAACATCTTACTTTATCAATAGAGTTTGTTTTTTTTTTTTTACATGTTTAGCCAGCATAACATCTTACTTTATCAATAGAGTTTGTTTTTTTTTTTTTTACATGTAGAGCCAGCATAACATCCTACTTTATCAATAGAGTTTGTTTTTTTTTTTTTTACATGTAGAGCCAGCATAACATCCTACTTTATCAATAGAGTTTGTTTTTTGTTTTTTTACATGTAGAGCCAGCATAACATCCTACTTTATCAATAGAGTTTGTTTTTTATTTTTTTACATGTAGAGCCAGCATAACATCCTACTTTATCAATAGAGTTTGTTTTTGTTTTTTTACATGTAGAGCCAGCATAACATCTTACTTTATCAATAGAGTTTGTTTTGTTTTTTTTACATGTAGAGCCAGCATAACATCTTACTTTATCAATAGAGTTTGTTTTTTTTTTTTTACATGTAGAGCCAGCATAACATCTTACTTTATCAATAGAGTTTGTTTTTGTTTTTTTTACATGTAGAGCCAGCATAACATCTTACTTTATCAATAGAGTTTGTTTTTGTTTTTTTACATGTAGAGCCAGCATAACATCCTACTTTATCAATAGTGTTTGTTTTTTTTTTTACATGTAGAGCCAGCATAACATCTTACTTTATCAATAGAGTTTGTTTTGTTTTTTTTTACATGTAGAGCCAGCATAACATCTTACTTTATCAATAGTGTTTGTTTTGTTTTTTTACATGTAGAGCCAGCATAACATCTTACTTTATCAATAGAGTTTGTTTTTGTTTTTTTACATGTAGAGCCAGCATAACATCTTACTTTATCAATAGAGTTTGTTTTTGTTTTTTTACATGTAGAGCCAGCATAACATCCTACTTTATCAATAGAGTTTGTTTTTGTTTTTTTACATGTAGAGCCAGCATAACATCTTACTTTATCAACAGAGTTTGTTTTTTTTTTTTTACATGTAGAGCAGCATAACATCCTACTTTATCAATAGAGTTTGTTTTTTTTTTTTTTTACATGTAGAGCCAGCATAACATCTTACTTTATCAATAGAGTTTGTTTTTGTTTTTTTACATGTAGAGCCAGCATAACATTTTACTTTATCAATAGAGTTTGTTTTTGTTTTTTACATGTAGAGCCAGCATAACATCTTACTTTATCAATAGAGTTTGTTTTTTTTTTTTTTACATGTAGAGCCAGCATAACATCTTACTTTATCAATAGAGTTTGTTTTTTTTTTTTTACATGTAGAGCCAGCATAACATCTTACTTTATCAATAGAGTTTGTTTTTGTTTTTTACATGTAGAGCCAGCATAACATCTTACTTTATCAATAGAGTTTGTTTTTGTTTTTTACATGTAGAGCCAGCATAACATCTTACTTTATCAATAGAGTTTGTTTTTGTTTTTTACATGTATAGCCAGCTTAACATCTTACTTTATCAATAGAGTTTGTTTTTTTTTTTACATGTAGAGCCAGCATAACATCCTACTTTATCAATAGAGTTTGTTTTGTTTTTTTACATGTAGAGCCAGCATAACATCTTACTTTATCAATAGAGTTTGTCTTTTTTTTTTTACATGTAGAGCCAGCATAACATCCTACTTTATCAATAGAGTTTGTTTTTGTTTTTTTACATGTAAAGCCAGCATAACATCTTACTTTATCAATAGAGTTTGTTTTTGTTTTTTTACATGTAGAGCCAGCATAACATCTTACTTTATCAATAGAGTTTGTTTTTTTTTTTACATGTAGAGCCAGCATAACATCCTACTTTATCAATAGAGTTTGTTTTTGTTTTTTTACATGTAGAGCCAGCATAACATCCTACTTTATCAATAGAGTTTGTTTTTAGGCCTTGACGTCATAGCTTCTCTTTTCAGTTTTACTTTTAGTGAAAAACTAATCTTCAACACACATATATAGTTTTCGAACTGTTAATTATTCTGTAAATTTAGACTTTACTGCTAAGTAGATGATCGTAAACTTTAATAATTTTCTTATTATTATATGAAAAGCTGAACACATCTTACCTGAATATTGTTATAAAGAAGCGCGTTCCACATTTCATCAGCAGTTTGTCGTAATCTAAGTGTAAAACAGGAAGCTACAAATTAGGGATGGTAACAAGTTTATTCCATTGTTAAAGTCTTTCATAAGAACATGTATAATTATATTCTAAAATGTCAGTTTCTGTGGACTTAACCTTTATCTAACTTGTATTACAAGTAAAATAATACTTATAATAAAAATGTGACACAGTACAAACTATTCACTAATATGCACCTTTAACGACCAAATAATAAATATTTTAAAATGTTTGAGAGGCAGCTACCGATAAACAAACCACGTACAGAATTACAAATCATAGAATTACTTGAGAAAGTCACAATATACAAAATATTCACAAGACCACAAATTTCCCAATCTCAGTGAGATGCGTTGTTGAACAGACTTACCATAGCTGTAAGTGAACAACAGCTCACGGGTAATGTTAGCTGTCAATTCTGCTATTGATATATTATGAGCTGCAACTTCATGTCATTTGTTTAAGTAAATTACAATTATATTTATTACGAAACAAAAACTGAAAAATACTCGGTATTGCTTATAACTCTGTATCCTACTGATATTCCGTTTTTCATAATACACAGACTCTCAACTCAACCCTAAATCAGACTTTGTGCCTGATTTTCAAGAAAGTTAAAATAGACGTTTCCATAAGATTATTTCCATAGGTTTAAACCGTAGTCACTTCCCTTATAGAACAGATTTATGAGAACCATACCTTTGGTTGCTGCAAATGGTGACAGCGGGAAAGGTAATATCCAAGGGTTTTTCTACGTCAACCTCCATATTTGTGTGATACTCCAGAAAAAGCTGGAGAAACGTAAAGCTCTGATATAAAAATCCAATCAGTGAAACCGCGAGGAAAACCTTGTTCAAGTGTCCCTTACTGCAAACTCTCTTCATATTTATCCTTCTATCCTGAAAGTGTCCAAGAAAGATCCGATAATAATAAGTAAAGTTCCTATAATAATCAAAGACACAATGCATTTGTTTAAATCCATTGTTCAAAACTACACCTTACTCGCAGTAAAAATGTATGAAATGCAACAACTTGGTAAATAATAGCGAAATTGTTTACTATAATTATTACCCTTTGTTCGAAAATAATATACTTAATATGCTTATTTCGTCTAATTTGGAGGGTGCTACCTTTGAAAGCATGAAAATCACATTAAAGTAAACAATCAGATATTTGCAGCAATAAAATATGTCTGGTATATAATAAGTTAACAAAATGATCTCCTACAAGGTCCTTTCCTTTAAATACAAAATTACATCCTCACTGAACCTCCCTACACTCAGTTTTGAATATTTGCTGAAGCCTATTGTACACTTTCTTGTAGTCACAGTTGAGGAATCCCCGACACAAATATTTTTCGTAAACAAGTTAGATATTCCAATATACAACGTAAAAATACATAAAATAACGATTGTACAATATTTTATTATATTATATTATGTGCTTTATATTTCGCGGAGAATTCTTAGGATGACAATATACAACTTAATATGTCACAGCTGAACATGTTACATCCTCTAAGTCGATTAAGGTCCAGTAGAACATGTAACATCCTCTAAATCCAGAAGAATCTCATTTAAAACATGAAGATTTGAAAACAAAATCAAACGAAAGAGGTTGCCTTCCAGTGGCACAGCGGTGTGTCTGCGGACTTAAAACGCCAGAAACCTGGTTTCGATACCCGTAGTGGGCAGAGCACAAGTAGTTTATTGTTTAGCTTTGTACTCAGTTCAAAACATCAATAAAAAGTGGTCCAAACCGAGTCTGCATACTAACAAATCAATAAGTTGATTAATATCATTCAAATAATGTAATGAGAAATAAAAACCTAGCTACAGCAAATACATTATTCCAAAAATACCTTTCAATATTAACAACAATATCGGCTGGCAACCAGCAGTAACTGTACCTTTCAATAATTATCTCTTAACTTTCTCTCTCAGTGTAGCTTCTCAAGGGAATTTATTCAAACAGAAGGTCACAAGATTATAACTTCATGTGGTAATAAAGTTACTTACTATTAAGATACATCAATGTTATCTGTACTTCACTGGTATCAATGTCGTCATACACACCTGTATAATTACTCAAAACACAAATTATTAAGTAGAAGGTGAGTTAGAGTTTTAATGCGACCAAAAATTCACAGATAAGCTAAACTATAAAAGAAAATAGTAGACAAACGATAAATACAACCATAATTATAAAATTCACAGATAAGCTAAACTATAGAAGAAAATAGTAGACAAACGATAAATACAACCATAATTATAAAATTCACAGATAACCTAAACTATAGAAGAAAATAGTAGACAAACGATAAATACAACCATAATTATAAAATTCACAGATAACCTAAACTATAGAAGAAAATAGTAGACAAACGATAAATACAACCATAATTATAAAATTCACAGATAAGCTAAACTATAAAAGAAAATAGTAGACAAACGATAAATACAACCATAATTATAAAATTCACAGATAACCTAAACTATAGAAGAAAATAGTAGACAAACGATAAATACAACCATAATTATAAAATTCACAGATAAGCTAAACTATAAAGAAAATAGTAGACAAACGATAAATACAACCATAATTATAAAATTCACAGATAACCTAAACTATAGAAGAAAATAGTAGACAAACGATAAATACAACCATAATTATAAAATTCACAGATAAGCTAAACTATAAAAGAAAATAGTAGACAAACGATAAATACAACCATAATTATAAAATTCACAGATAAGCTAAACTATAGAAGAAAATAGTAGGCAAACGATAAATACAACCATAATTATAAAATTCACAGATAAGCTAAACTATAGAAGGAAATAGTAGACAAACGATATATACAACCATAATTATAAAAAACAACATAATTTGATATCTCGCAGACTCTAACTTAATCCTTGAGTAATTTCTTACAATAACACTGATAAAACACAACAACTAACATTCAATAAGTCTTAATATAAAATGAAACAAACACTATAACTCGAACTCTTTCGAAAGAGGGACATTCCTTCTTCATGGGCAAACTCAGAATCAGGCACTGACAGAAGCCAAACCTGAATTTTAATCACTGGCAAACAAGACATCTCGCGTTAATAATAGCGATAACAGACCAAAACATGAATTTAGTCAGGAACAAACTAGAAATCTTATATTAACAATAGCGAGAATAGCAGCCAAACTTCAATATAAAATGGGGAAACTGGGAATCTTGAATTAAGAATAGACAGAAGCCAACCCTGAATTCAATCATTGGCAACTAGGAATCTTCCAATAACAATAACGATAAAAGCATCCAAACCACAATTTAATCAGTGGCAAACTAGACAACTTCCACTAACAATAACGATACAGCCTCCAAACCTGAATTTAATCAGACGAAAACTAGGAATCTTGCATTAACAATACCGATAGAACCATCCAACCTGAATTTTATAAGGGGCAAACTAGACAACTTCCACTAACAATAACGATACAGCCTCCAAACCAGAATTTAATCAGACGAAAACTAGGAAACTTGCATTAACAATACCGATAGAACCATCCAACCTGAATTTTATAAGGGGCAAACTAGACTACTCCCACTAACAATAACGATACAGCCTCCAAACCAGAATTTAATCAGACGAAAACTAGGAATCTTGCGTTAATAATACCGATAGAACCATCCAACCTGAATTTTATAAGGGGCAAACTAGACAACTTCCACTAACAATAACGATACAGCCTCCAAACCAGAATTTAATCAGACGAAAACTAGGAATCTTGCATTTACAATGCCGATAGAACCATCGAACCTGAATTTTATAAGGGGCAGACTAACAATCTTCCATTAATAATAGCGATAACAGACACCAAAACTGAATTTATTCAGTGGCAAAATAAACATCTCCGACAAAAATAACAGAAACAGCACCGAAACCTTAATTTTATCGGGCACACTAGAAATATTGCCTTAACAATAGTGATAACAACAGCCAACATCAATTTAATCTGGAGCAAACTACGAATCTTGCCTTAACAATAGTTATAACAGCAGCCAATGTTGAATTCAATCAGTGGCAACTAGAAATCTTGCTTTAACAATAGTGATAACAACAGCCAACATCAATTTAATCTGGAGCAAACTACGAATCTTGCCTTAACAATAGCTATAACAGCAGCCAATGCTGAATTCAATCAGTGGCAACTAGAAATCTTTCATTAACAATAGCGATAACAGCAGCCAAACCTGAACTGAATCATGGGAAAACTAGACACCTTCCACTAACAATAGTGATAACTGCAGTTAAACCTAAATTTAATAAGAAGAAAACTTGGAATTTTGGACTAAAACAGCGATAACAGTAGGCAAGATGAATTTTATAAGGGGCAAACTAGGAATCTTGCATAAACAATAGCGACAGCAGCAGCCAAACCTGAATTTCTTCAAGAGCAAACCAGAAATCTTGCCTCAAAAATAGTGATAACAACAGCCAAACTTGAATTTAATCAGGGAAAACTAGGAATCTTCCATTGACAATAATGTTAACAGCAGCCAAACTTGAATTTAATCAGGGAAAACTAGGAATCTTCCGTGGACAATAATGATAACAGCAGCCAAACTTGAATTTAATCAGGGAAAACTAGGAATCTTCCATTGACAATAATGATAACAGCAGCCAAACTTGAATTTAATCAGGGAAAACTAGGAATCTTCCATTGACAATAATGATAACAGCAGCCAAACTTGAACTTAATCAGGGAAACTAGGAATCTTCCGTTGACAATAATGATAACAGCAGCCAAACTTGAATTTAATCAGGGGCAAACTAGGTATCTTCCATTAATAATACAGGTAGCAGCAACCAAACTTGAATTCACTATAGGAACGAATTAGAAATCTTGCATTAACAATAGCAATAACAGCTACCAAACCTGAATTTAATCTGAGCAAACTAAGAATCTTGCATTAATAATAAGGATAACAGTAGTCAAACCTTAATTTAATCAGGGGCAAACAAGGAATATTGCATTAACAATAGTAAAAACAACATTTAAACCTGAATTTAATCAGGGGTAAACTAGGAATCCACATTAATAATAGCGATAACAGCAGCCAAACTTAAATTTAATCGCGGGCAAACAAGAAATTTTGCATTAACAATAGCGATAACAGGGGCAAACTAGATATATTGCAGTAACTATTGTGAGAACAGCAACTAAACCCAAATATAATGTCAGTTTTGTACAGGTATGCTGAAACTGAACCAGAACAGTGAACAAACCTGAATTTTTCATCCTGTGTCGACAGGTTAATCGACGCATAGTATGTGTTTGTACATTTATGTGTTTTCTTTTAACAAAGCGACACTGGGTAATCGAACCCCATGTTTATAGCACTGAACACAGAATATTTACCAACATAACCGATAGCTTTCTGTGAACTTAACTCTGAATATGATTTTTATTTTTATCACAGAGTCGATATACTACAACCAATGTCATTCTAATTTAGCTTATTCCTATTAGACCGCCCCCACTAGCACAACGGTATGTCTGTGGACTCACACTGCTAGACTTTTCTGATGGGGATTGTGCAGCTTTGCACTTAATTTCAAACAAACAAACCTTTTAAACCTTCACTGAGAATCAGATCGTCATACTATTTGCTATTAAATTATGCATATATAATTATATTATTGTCGTACTGTTCATGGTGAAATTATTTTACAACTTCCTCTGGTTGAGCACTTAAAAATTTCTAATATCATGGCTTCATATTCCTCTTATTTCCCTATTATCCAATCATATCTTCAATTACGTTTCAGTCTTGAATCATTAACCAACAGAAACAGATAAGGGTACAGACATAGTTCAAATGGTGATTTTGATCCATGTTAATTACATAATTTTTATTTTATATTGTCGTTAATGAGATTAGGGTATACTATAATTCGTTTGTTTGTTTCTGAATTTCGCGCAAAACTACACAAGGGCTATCTGCGCTAGCCGTCCATAATTTAGTAGTGTAAGACTAGAGAGAAGGCAGTTAGTCATCACCACCCATCGCCAACTCTTAGGATACTCTTTCACTAACGAATAGTGGGATTTATCATCACACTATAACGCCCTCATAGCTCAAAGAACTGGCACGTTTGGTGTGATTGAGATTCGAACCCGCGATTGTCGGATTACGAGACGAGTGCCTTAACCACCTGACCATGCCGGGCCTTACTATAATTGGATCAATCTTTTTAAAAAACAGCTTATTTCGCCTAACTGTTATTGTGAGATTAAGTGTCATAAACCTGTCACGTGTAGGCCTGGCATGGCCAGATGGTTAGGACTCTCGAAATTTAATTTGAGGGTCGCAAGTTCGAATTCCCGTCACACTAAACATACTCGCCCTTTCAGCCATGAGGGCATTATTATGTTACGGTCAATCTCACTATTCGCTGGTAGAATAGTAGCCCAATAGCTGGGTGGTGATGACTATTTGATTTTTCTCTAGTCTTACCCTGCTAAATTAAGGACAGCTGTCACAAATAGCCGTCGTTTAACTTTGCGCGAAATTCAAAACAAATAAACAAACTGTCACATGTTGTACAATCCTTTCATAAAATGCATAGCGTGGATGCGATAGTTCTTGTGAACTGAGTCATCGTTTTCAATACCATTTGTTCATGAATATATCTTGAAGCTAGCTTAATGAGGCCAGAAACGTAAAAATAAAGAAAACAAGTGAAGTGCATATCAGTTATTTATAGTTAGCTCTGTATCAGGGTAATGTAATTTTGGATTAATAGTCACCAAACGTATCTAAGGTATGTAACCTTGGACTCTGTATAAAGTTGCATATGGTTTTGGACTTTGTAGAGAAAGTTGTATATAACTTGATAACTTGCAACCTAACAACAAAGCTGTATGTAACCTAATAACTTGTAACCTAACAACAAAACTGTATGTAACCTAATAACTTGTCACCTAACAACAAAACTGTATGTAATCTAATAACTTGTAACCTAACAACAAATCTGTATGTAACCTAATAACTTGTCACCTAACAACAAAACTGTATGTAACCTAATAACTTGTAACCTAACAACAAAACTGTATGTAACCTAATAACTTGTCACCTAACAACAAAACTGTATGTAACCTAATAACTTGTCACCTAACAACAAAGCTGTACGTAACCTAATAACTTGTCACCTAACAACAAAGCTGTGCGTAACCTAATAACTTGTCACCTAACAACAAAGCTCTATATAACCTGATAACTTGTCACCTAACAACAAAGCTCTATATAACCTGATAACTTGTAATCAAACAACAAAGCTGTACGTAACCTAATAACTTGTCATCTAACAACAAAGCTGTGCGTAACCTAATAACTTGTCACCTAACAACAAAGCTCTATATAACCTGATAACTTGTCACCTAACAACAAAGCTCTATATAACCTAATAACTTGTCATCTAACAACAAAACTCTATATAACCTGATAACTTGTAATCAAACAAGAAAGCTGTGCGTAACCTAATAACTTGTCACCTAACAACAAAGCTCTATATAACCTGATAACTTGTCACCTAACAACAAAGCTCTATATAACCTAATAACTTGTCATCTAACAACAAAACTCTATATAACCTGATAACTTGTAATCAAACAAGAAAGCTGTACGTAACCTGATAACTTGTCACCTAACAACAAAGCTTTATATAACCTGATAACTTGTAATCAAACAAGAAAGCTGTACGTAACCTAATAACTTGTCATCTAACAACAAAGCTCTATATAACCTGATAACTGGTCATCTAACAACAAAGCTCTATATAACCTGATAACTTGTAATCAAACAAGAAAGCTGTACGTAACCTGATAACTTGTCACCTAACAACAAAGCTTTATATAACCTGATAACTTGTAATCAAACAACAAAGCTGTACGTAACCTAATAACTTGTCATCTAACAACAAAACTCTATATAACCTGATAACTTGTCATCTAACAACAAAGCTCTATATAACCTGATAACTTGTCACCTAACAACAAAGCTCTATATAACCTGATAACTTGTAATCAAACAAGAAAGCTGTACGTAACCTAATAACTTGTCATCTAACAACAAAGTTCTATATAACCTAATAATTTGTCATATAACAACAAAGCTCTATATAACCTGATAATTTTTTAACCTAATACCAAAACCTTATTCACAGACTAAGAATTTTTGTACAATTTTATACGTCCCCCAGTGGCTCAGCGATATGTCTGCGGACTTATAACGCTAAAAACCAGGTTTCGATGCCCGTCGTGGGCAGAGCGCAGATAGCCCATTGTGTAGTTTTGTGCTTAATTCAAAACAACAACAATTTTATAAAATGACTCCTGTGTTTTGTCTGACAAATTATCACCCTGTTCATTACTATCGTGAAAGAAAATCTATTCACAAAGTGTCATTACCGGAAATTGTTGTTTAGTGAAATTAATAAAACTGGAAAAAGATTTAAAAAATACTAAATGAAACTAACTTCAGTAATTTGATAGAAATTCTGAAGCAATTTTCCCAGTCATACACACTTTAAGTTTCAAAGTTAATAGATCGTAAATACAATGATTATATGCAATAGAATAACAGCAGTAAATCAGAACTATTTTCTGATGTCTATAAATAATTATTATTGAAAACATCACACTTCAAATACTTATCTCACTGAATAAGTTCGCCAACGCATCCTTTGTCACGTATCTGTGACTTACCTTCAAATTAGTAAATAAACGTCGAACTTCGGATATGTAACTTATCCCTTACCGCTGTATAAGATTGTAATTCTAACTTTTATATTACATTTTAGGTGCAGTTGTGTCAGAATGTGTCACTCCGCTATATAAATAGTCCGTGCATAAACTTTATTGGAAAAAATATTATACATGATTTATTGCCTATCTATAATTGTGCTTTTGACAACACTTTTGCTTCACAACAGCTAGTCCTTCATAATATTTAGCTTTTTTTATTGCACAAATGTTTCTAACTCTAGCTCTTAAATTATGGTGTTTCTTTTGCATCACGTTGTATATGTATTTGTACGCTAAACGTTATTCGGAGAGTTGTTTTGAAATCTGATTACTCTGAGAAACTGACGGTGGAGTTTGGCCCAATAGGTACTGGAATTGTTTTACCCCATTAATTTGGACTTCATTAAAAAATAAGTAATAATTAATAATTGGCTTTCAATCCAAACACATTATAAACTAGAGTAGCACTCAGTGGAGCGTATACTTCCACCATACAGTGTTGGTCATAATAGGCCTTCAAAAAAAAAAATACAAAAATGTGTCCGTATCCCTGCCATTAACAATGGACATGAACCACTTTCGGCAGTACAATGGAAAATGCTACTCAGTATACATATATATATTCACCAAATTTAATACAAATTTGACATTTCTTAAGACAGTTATAGTTTTAAAAAAAATTATTCGGTCCCTACGTTAATAGATGGGGATTTTTGTTTTCTTAGCCTTGCTATGACGTAGATCCTCCAAATACTAATTATTTTCAAGTTGGATCAAAATTCAAATGCATAGCAACTTTCGTCTTAAATTTTTGAAGTTTCCGCAAATCTCTTGTTGACAAACACGCACAGGGGTGAATAAATAACCTTCGTCACTTTTTAAACAAAGATAATAACAAAATACTATAGAAAATTAAATACGCTTTAAAATCAACAGTACATAAAATTTCTCAACAAAGTATTACAACACACCAGAAGTGTTAGTGAAAGTACAGCACCACCTGTAAGAAGTTGTACAAGCTAACATAAATAATATTTCTTTTCCTTTTGTGGTACATTAAAATTTTCATCATAGTTATGTATATAAAGTCGTTTATTTCAAGAGACGCTTTCACAAAAAAAATCATAGAAGGGTTTTAATAAATCACGATGCCTTATTTACGACTTGAGTACTTCGAAAAAGTTACATACGTGGACGCAGATAATTCTTCACACATTTAATTAAATGTATTATAGAGAGTAAATAAATAAATATTATTATGAACCTTATACGAGGAATGTTTTAACACAGGACCTTTTCTTCAACTAGAGATGTTTCCGTTGAAGAGATCAAACATTGTTAAAAACGCGAACTTATCTGATTTTAATAAAATTTTAAAAAGACGTAGAATATCTTGTGATATGAAAATTATAATTACCAAACCTAATAAATAACGACCGAGCTATGACTGACTGTCAGCCACATCATCAGTAGAAACCATAGAGATAATTATAATTGGCCACGCCATCAGTAGGTACCACACAGTCAATTATTACTGGCCACATCATCAATAGAAAATTAATAGAACTCTCACAGTCATGTGTGATCGGCCACATATTTAATTATAATTTGCCACATCATCAGTAGAAACTACATTGTTAATTATAACTAGTTACATTATCAGTAGCAACCACATAGTCAGTTATGATTGGGCATAGATTTAATTATGACTGGCTCCATCGTCACTATAAATTGCATAATTAATTATAACTGCCCACATCATCAGTAGAAACCAAATAGTCAACTGTGACTGGCCACATCATCAATAAAAACCACATAGTTAATATGACTGGTCACATAATTAGTAGAAACCACATAGTTAATTATGACTGGCCACATAATTAGTAGAAACCATATAGTTAATTATGACTGGCCACATCATCAGTAGAAAACCACATAGTTAATTGCGACTGGCCACATAATTAGTAGAAACCATATAGTTAATTATGACTGGCCACATCATCAGTAGAAAACCACATAGTTAATTGCGACTGCCCACATCATCAATAGAAACTTCATAGTTAATTATGATTGGCCACATCATCAGTAGAAATCTTATAGTCTGTTGTGACAGACCACATCATGAACAGAAACCACATATTTAATTATGGCTGGCAACATAATCAGAAACACTATATAGTTAGTTACAGAACTTAGAACGTCTTGTTGTGACGTTCATGAACGTCAAACTTCTTTGTCCTTAGTCGTTTATCAGACAAGAACCCAACAGAAGACAGCTGTAGCTCCGCTCTCAATAACTGGAAGTTTGATACTCTTCAGCATATTATCATCAGTTAACATTATCAGAATTCTCATTGGGCTATATACCACATTGGTACCATACCAGAATTCATGCCTTGTTTATATACTACATTGGTACTATACCAGAATTCATGCCTTGTTTATATACCACATTAGTACCATACCAGAATTCATTTCTTGTTTATATACCACATTTGGTGCCATACCAGAATTCATGCCTTGTTTATATACCACACTTGGTGCCATATCAGGATTCATGTCTGGTTTATATTCCACAAAGTCTTGGAAATAAACATTGTAGGTTCAAGAAAGTTCTTATATCAAGGTGATGAGTACACTTGGAAAAGGGAACAAAACTGTGCACACAACGCGTGATGATTGTATATATTGTTGATTGTATATGTTGTTGATTGTATATATTGTACTTTGGTTGTGTTTTATGTTTTAATATAGCCATGGACCACTACGGTGAGTAAAATATAACCAAATCATCATACAAATAATACACAGTTGTAAGAGGAGTTACTGATGAAAAGTAGAATTTCCCGATTCCAGAATAACACAGGTGATGAATTGCATGAAAGATATGAATTCATATTTCTTTTACGTATCTTAGCAGCTTGTATAATCAATAATTGTCTTTTTTTTCAAATTATGTAGAAATATAGATTAATCTTAAAATCCTAATCAAAACTAACAATCCAATACGACCCGGCATGTCCAGCTGGGTTAAAAGGTTCGACTTGTAATCTGAGGGTCGCGGGTTCGAATCCCCGTCGTACCAAACATGCTCGTCCTTTCAGCCGTGAGGGCGTTATAATGTGACGGTCAATCCCACTATTCGTTGGTAAAAGAGTGGCCCAAGAGTTGGCGGTGGGTGGTGATGACTAGCTGCTTTCTCTCTAGTCTTACACTGCTAAATTAGGGAGGGCTACCGCAGATATCCCTTGAGTAGCTTTGCGCAAAATTCAAAAACAAACAAACAATCCAATACAGCGTTGAGCATAAACATATGTCGTAAATTAATATATAAATACATATATATAACCTTTTATCTAATGCATATTGAAATACAACTTTAACAAGAACGATTTTCTCATGAAGCATGAAAACTAACAGTTTGCAACACATTACTATCTCTGGTTTCCTAACCCTATTAAAGAGTGGCATTACTAAACGCAAAGCTTTATATGGTCCTCCTTACGAATGATTATTGGCCAATGAAAGCCTCTGAAAGTGGATAATATAATTTAATTTGTTCTGTATGTTTCTCAACCAATTCTATTTTACGGTAAGTCCAGTTGCTTAATTTATAGAAAAAACAGGGTTACTGGATTCCTGTGGATAGAAGAGAGCAGTGTTTCATGATTTAAACTTTGTTTCATACGAAACCAATCTTTACGAGGGCTGTTAAAAATACGCGGACTGACGTCATAAAACAAAATGTACTTTATTTGGAAGTTAAAGGTCTGGGACCCCTTCAAAGTACTCTTCTCCCCAACGCACACACTTATCCCAACGGTGTTTCCACTTGTTGAAACAGTCCTGGTACGCTTCTTTTGTAATGTCCTCCAGCATCTTCGTCGCATTTGCCTTAATCTCGGGAATCGTCTCAAATCTTCCTTTCAAGGGTCTTTTGAGTTTGGGGAACAAGAAAAAAATCGCAAGGAGCAAGGTCAGGTGAGTAGGGGGGGGGAAGAACAGTGATCGAGTGTTTGGCCATAAACTCACGAGTTCTGAGGACTGAATTTCGCAGCAACGCGGTGCATCTTCAATTTTTCGGTCAAAATCTCCTAACAAGATCCAACTGATATCCCACACTCTTCAGAAAGCTCCCTGACAGTCAGACATCGATTTGCCCGCACCAGGATGTTGATTTTGTCGACGTGTGGGTCGTCAGTTGACGTGGAAGGGCGTCCAGGACGCTCATCATCTTCAATGGACTGTCGACCATCCTTAAAATGTTCATGCCACTTGAAACATGCCGTACGCTTCATAGCAGCATCACCGTAAGCCGTGTTAAGCATAGCAAAAGTTTCAGTCGCAGATTTTCCAAGTTTAACACAAAATTTCACAGCAAGTCGTTGCTCCTTCAGGTCATTCATTCTGAAATCCGCCAAACGAAAAACTCGCACTTCACTTAAAATCGTGTAGCTAATACACAAATGAAGATATCTGCAATCGGGAAATGGCGTCGTAAACAGCTGATATGTGCGAACCTAGCAACACCAAGCGGATTCCCCTGGAACCAACTGGAGCCGCGCAATTAAAACAGTCCGCGTATTTTTTGAACAGACCTCGTATATTAATAATATCGTTTAGGTTTTCAAAATTATCCGAAATAAGTTTTAGAAATTAAATACAACTGTTACTTTAACTGACATGAAACCGAATGACGCCCGTACTTACGTTTGAACTGAAACCTTTTTTTAAGCGACAGATGCGTAACAACATCTGAAACCAGAAGTTCTAACTTTAACTTGTTAGTTTTGTGTTTTCACCAATAACCACTAATTGGCAGACTATTTAAAAGATAAAATATGGCACTTAACTGGAGAAAGCATATAACTGCTTTGTAATATTCCTTGGTAGATATTTTAAACAAAGTATTCATATTAAGTTGTACGTAACCAACACATTTATACAAGTGTTTCTTTAATAGACAGTTACCGGTCATTTCACGGCCAACTCAGTACATTGTAATAATTCGTCCAACTAGTGATTTCTACATTTTAAAAGAACAAAACGCATTGAAGTTTTATATTTCTTTCTAGATAATTTGATTGTATTAACAATCAACCGTACTTGTTTATTTGATGATAACACAATGTTTCGTTGATCAGAATCAGCTAGTTAAGCCTACAAGGAACAATAGCCATAACGTGTAGCCTTCTACGAGTATGATTATTCACCTCTCGTACTGCGAGGTACAAATTTCAAAGACGTTTTTATTATTATACTATTACATATAAAATGTCGTATTTTTAAAGGAAAGTGTAAAACAAGCACATCTCTTTGTTGCTTAATTTAGTTAATCAAATACGCTCTTTAGAGTTAATACACTTCTACCAAAAAATTGTAAGTTTAGAAATGCCATCTTTAAAAAAATGGGAATTTCTTAGATGCAACGAAGTCTTCGAAGGCACTTTCAATTGACCTTTAGTTTACAAATGGTTTTTCTTTAAAAATGCCCAGATATTTAAAAAGATGTTAATATATAGGTGAAAGATTTGGTGAACATGGTGGATAAAGTGAAGTTTCATACTAAAATTCGTTTAGTTTTTGGACATGAGACATGAGGTCGAGCATTGTCATGAAGCATTATGGGTCCATTGTGATTAACTATTGCTGGATGTTTTCGTGACAACTTTTAATGTATGATTTGAAGTCCACATCAATATTTCTCTGCTGTTATTGTTTCTTTATGTTTAAGAATGGATAATGGACCACAACTGCTGACAGAGAGTCGTTAATTGCCGTTAAGAATCCATTTTCATCACATATGACAATTTTATGGAGAAACGAGTAAAGTTGTTATTGTTTTTAATTGAGCACAAAGCTACAAAAAGGGTTATCTGTGCTCTGCCCACCAAGGCTATCGAAACCCGGTTTTGGACGTTGTAAGTCTGCAGCTGTGCCACTGTGAGTAAGGAACAAGTTTCAGCTCGTCTTTATAGTCCGCTGGTGAGGTATCCTTTTTTCACCTTACCAATTGCTTTAAGATGTCGGAAAACTGTTGAATAATGAACATGAAGTTTGTCGGCAAGATCTCTCACAGTTCGCGGGTTCCTAATTCGGTTAATAACTTCAACTCTTCCTATTAATGGCTGTTTGAGGGTGGACTCGAGGCTCATTTTCAAGGTTTATGTCACCAGAATGAAATCTCCTAAACCAACACTGTGCGCTGCAATCATTAGCAGTGCAATCACCAAATACATGATTGATGTTACAAACTACTGTCGCTGCATTATGACCAAGCATAAAATTGTACAAGAAAATTACACGAATATCAATTTTATCTGTGATAACAAAATCAATATAAATATAATTTAGTTTCTAAAATAAAACAATAAAGTGAGTTTAAAATGAACTGAAAATATACTGTTATTCTGACAAATGTACGACAATGAAAATCTGACATTTCATATGCAACAACCTGATAGTTTTCCAGGTTTTTACTTGTTAACTTTCAAAACACAAAGATGGCATCAATATATCAAGTTACGTTTTCTAAGAAGAATCACAACCTTGCGCTCAAATTCGAGTTTTGGATTTTTTTTCATTATATTATAGCTATGACAAAAACGGCATTTCAAAATTTTGTGTTTTGGTTGAACGAATAAGTGAATAAACAAATAATATACCCTTTAAAAAGTAACACTTGCTCAAGTTTTACAAAATCGTTTTTATTGTTATATCTTCAGTGATGTCGAGAAACCCAATTGTTGAGAAATTTATGTGCAAAAACGGCTCGTTTGGGTTGAGAAAATATTTTACATAGAAGAGCGAACAACGTTTCGACCTTCTTCGGTCATCGACAGGTTCTATATATTGGAGAAACAAGTAGAAAAATTGAAACCAGATTCAAAGAACATAAAAAGTCACCTTCACACGTTTTCGAACACTGCAAGTCAAATAAACACAACATAACCATAGAAAACACTCAAATACTAAATAAAGAAACAAACATAAACAAACGCAAAATTAAAGAAGCCTTACTTATACAACAACTTAAACCCAAAATAAACCAATATAAAGGAACGCCTTTATTCCTATATTAATATAGATATAATTATATTCAAACATCGAACACCGCCCTCTACATTCTGACATTCAGTTACAAACATGTGGTCAGCTTCCGGTCAGTTACCTCTTTCTTTGTGAACCTGACGATGACCGAAGAAGGTCGAAACGTTGTTCGCTCTTCTATGTAAAATATTTTCTCAACCCAAACGAGCCGTTTTTGCATATAAATTGTTATATCTTCTTTATCATATCTAGATAATCGCCTAATTTACAGCTCATATTTTTTTTCAGTTTTCGGACATTCAGAGTTAGGACTTAATATTATTATATGCATGACATAATAAGAGTAAACTACGTCAAAATAAGTATCAAATATTCTGCTTTTTTTGGCGCTGAGAAACTTTCTACCAAGTTTGTCGATCACACAATCATCTGACTTGCACTTAATATTCTTATTTATCTGACATTCGGAAACAGAACTTTAACGTTACTATATTTAATGTAATAAAGGTAAACATTGTATCTTTTTGTTTCGCACTGGGAAACTTTCCACCAAATTTGTTGGTCACGTGATAATCAGTGTTTAAACTTTATAACGCCAAATGTATGTAACTTTCATGTGGCATGTGTAATGAAAATACATTTCACTATTACTTGGTACATATAACTAAGGAAAACATGCAACCAGTTACTGTTAAACAGCAATTGACTCTAGGGTCTAGGAAGCTTATTTCACGTAAATATTATATAAACTAGAGATGACTAATCATAGCATTATTACAGAAGTATAATTGGTATGTCACGTCAGATGCACTGACTACAAACAAAAAGGACTTTAGGTAATGAACTGTAAACAAATGAAATGTGTAATAAATAAATTACTGATAACAAGCGACTAATGTAAAGGTCCTGCAAACTATAACAACATACGCTGTCGCTCTTGCCGTACGAATTCGAAAGCACGCATGCGATGTTTTATGTTCGAGGCAATTAACATACGTTCAGATATTAAGTATAAATTATAAATAATAAAACACGACATCTATTTTAAAGATGTTGAATTTATTATCCTTTCATGAGAAATAACAGAGGAAGAGAATGGACGGTGTCAGCCATGGACGGTGTCTCATACTATTTTAACAGGAAGAGAATGGACGGTGTCAGTCATACTATTTTAACAGCTGTTTTTAAATGAGATGTTTTTTCTACCAGACTTTAACTGTTTTCCGAATTTTAAAGATGGACACTTAGATATTCTAGAAGCTCTGCTGAGGTTTAAAGTTGTAATTTCTGTTTGTTTGTTTTTTACATCAACTTGTTTAAAAGTCGTCAAAGTTATATCTTTAATTATTTTCTTCTCCTTAAAAATATCCCAACTACCCCCCGCCACCCTTTTCACTGTCACTTTCTAACTCACTCCATATTTCTGTCAGAAGTATGGAAGTTATGGTTTATTCTTTACGAATTTCGCTCATTAGCTAATTACTATCACTTGTTTGTATAATAATATGTTTCATTTTAGACTGTACGTTAACATAAATATGCACCACAACAGTTCTGATTATGATTATTATAAGGCGAATAGATCTCAGATAGGATTATTTTAACCGCCAAAAACAGAGCCTCAAATTGTCAAGTGCTCAACTATGTAACTGGAAAACCAAGGAATTACCCTAGGCATGACATTTATGATTATATACTAACATTTTGATATCAAGCATAAAAATATTATAAATAGGCCTTATAATTTAACACCCTGAATCTCGTGTTCGAAAGGGAAAGGGGCTATCTCCCTTAATACGCAATAGAGGCCCATGGTAGTTTTTCCTTCTCAACGTAGTCGTTATCTGAGTATATAGGAAATAACAGATATGATAGTGGAGAAAAACAGCCATCTCAGAGGTCAGTGTTCACCTTAAAGTACGACACGATGTTTAAGACAATAACTCAAGTGACTGTGTCACATCAGGAATAGAAATAAAATACCATTAAACAAAAATGTTACATGAGAAATAAACATCCCCTTATCGATAAAATGAAGCAATAAGGTACATCACATAAAACTAAACGGCTGTCGTTCTAGAAACAGAAGACCACCTAACAATAAGCCAAGGCACTATAACATTTTAGCATACAAGAATACCCTGAAATTAGCCGAGTTACTGCGACATCCAAGAATAAGCAAATTAATTTCATGTCACAGATGTAACAACAACAATCAAAGTTGGTGATGTCAGTGATACTTCACATTGTTTGTTTGAAGTTAAACACAAAGCTACATAATGGGCTATCTATGCTTTGTCCATCATGAGTATCGAAATCCAGTTTCTAGCGTTGTAAGTCCGCATAATGTATGCGTGTGTTTTTCGTATAGCAAAGTCACACCGGGCTATCTGCCGAATCCACCGATGGGAATCAAACCTCTGATTTTAGAGTTGTAACGTCCATAGGCACAAAACAATTTTAAAAATTTGACAGTTGTTTGTAGTTTAAACTACAATTATCTGTGTTCTGCTCAACATTTTAACGCATAGACGCAGCCCATATGTGTGATTAACAATTACAAATAATTTTTAGTGGCTCATTTTACTTGCTCTAAAGAAATACAGGTGTGTGAAAAAAGTTAACATATTATATATGTATGCATACACACAAACAATAAAAATGTAAAAAAGTTTTAATATATTGGGTTGAGGAATAATTCGTGAGCGTTTTTTCAAGTTAACAAAATATATTCATAAATGAAACGCTTTCGCAAAATATTTCATGTCATTTGGTAGATAATTTTTTGCTCTAATAGATGGTGTGTTTGATTTTCATATGTCTTTAATTTTTGCTTTCATTTTCAGCTCATTAAATGGAATGTCAAGTGGACAAAATCGAGCATTTTCGACACCATCTGCTTTTCGCATTTAATTTCTTGCAATTTCGTTTAAAACAATGCATACTATATACCTAGGTATTACATAAAATAAAGTATCATAATAAATGTTTTGGGTGTAATGTGTTCATACATTGAAGTATTGTATAGTCTTGCATGTAATGCTTGAATGAAATTATTTAAAACGCTCACGAATTATTCCTCAACCTAATATAAAGTTTGAATATGTTATAATATTAGACCCTCAACATTTTGTTGTGCTTCAGGTGGACACGTGCAGTCACGTTCTATGTGACAACCGTGAATCTTAGAATTCTCGTATCTTAAACATTTAAACAAAATGAAATTCTCAATAACCGCGGTCATAATTGGATCTAAAATTGGTCAAGAGACGGAGATATGAGCTAAAATTTCGTATTTGAAAAGAAATTCGCAGCCATTCTATGAGCCGCTAAACCGTGGCTAAAAAACATGTACTATATGATTCTATTCGCATACTGTACTAATTTACTGTATTATTTCTGAAAGGCTAATTAAAACTACTACTGATGGCAGCGTTTTTCAAAATACACTGAGATTTCCTTATTATTTAGTTTTAATGGAAAAATATTTTCATAAAACAGTTTATGACATATCAAAATATCGAAGCATTACATGTTTGTAAGGGAGTGTAAAGACTGATGTCAAAAGTTAAGAAACCTATTTGAGTATAACGAGATAAAATGATACTGTACAGACTATATTACTTTCTACTACTGAAGAAGTGTTTTAACATATACAAGTTTGGTATACGTTATATTTCACTTCCACCATCTTTAGATCAGAACTTTCATAAAACTGTTCCCAGGTTTTCATCTCTATATCGAGTATCACAAAGAAACATAAATAAAGAGGTGTTTACGAATGTTGGGTAACTTATTACCTCAAACAAAGCTAGCATTAAACAATTATGAGTATCTTAAACCCAGAAATAATTTTAAACCAAGTCATTCGAAGTGTGTTAAATTCAAAATATTTATAATTAAAACCATTACCAGCGTTTTGACCCAGAAATAATTTAACATCAAGACACTATGAATGTTTAAACATTTCCAGAGTATATAGGTAATACAATAAAATATAACACCAACGTTTTGAGGCAGTCTTTTGGTTACAATGGAAAACCCGTTAAAATTCATATACACAGTATGTGTACACTAAAACATCGCATTCACATCTACCTAATGTCTTACTTACATTGCAGTATTATGCTGTACAATATAGAGGGTGCGACCGAAGAGGGAAGACGTTGAAATGTTAAGCTCTTACAATTTCTAAAACTTATTTAATGTTTATATCATAATTTGTAGTAATTCGGGTTGAATAACACCACAGTAATTTTAATAAATAAAAGTAAGACGGTAAAATTTTTATCTCAGAGTTTGGTGGTGTAAATTTTACTTAGTACGTAATCGTAAAACAGGATAGATAAACTGTTCTTTTAAATAAATACAATCTAATAACTAGGTTACTGTCTCTTGATTAGCTTATTTACTGGAACTCAGATCGATTAGTTTAAATTCAGCTTAGTGTTACACTGCTAGTGTTATATATTTATAAAGGTTGGTTATAAAGCAGGCTAAATATTTTATTATTAACGTCACATATACTTTTAGTTGTAATACATGGTTAAGTTCTGTATAATTAAACTTAATTATTTTAGTATAAAAACGATAAGAAATATTGGTTGTTAAACGTTAGTCTTAACAGAAAGTGTTAAAAATAAGCTATTGGTGTAATAAATACTGAATACGGTAAAGTACATATACAATGGTTAAGAAGGCTAGTGCAGGAGTTAAACATTCAAAGTTTGTTAAGTGTATTGGGTGAAATGAATGGAGTTTAGGAGCTAGGGAGCAGCATGTGCTTTTGAAGAACATAGTAATGGAGATGTGCAATTTTTATGTAGAGCTTGTAGGTTTGAGATTATCTAATAAAACCAAAGGCAACAGATAAAAGGGTATCCGAGATGGAGGGGTTGTCGAAATCTCTGAAATTTTGTCTTGAAAACAGAAGAGTTGGGGATCTGATTGAAATGTTTAAGATTGTAAAGTGAACTGATTATATTCATGCATCATCTTTGACAGTGAGAATAGTAGGACTAGGGGATATGTACATTTTGGCAGGGTTAGAGTCATCTTCAGCTAGGTTCTATTTTTAGAATGGGTTGCAAAGGCAGTAAATATAAATGAGTTTATAAAAGAAAGCTTGAAAAGTATTTGAATGTTAAAAAATCCCTTAAAGCCAGCCTTTATTTCAAGTGCCCACAAATTATGGTTCTAGGTTTAGAGAAAGTTATAGTTCTCATTATGAAGTATATAGCAGTAGAAATACAAATATTTGTAATTTTTCTGTCACAAAATTAGTTGTGGGGGTTAATATCTGGCCATATGTACTAAATATAATATGATGTTTATTAAATTTCTCAAAAATAAATCATCTCTTCTATTTTTACCACTACAAAGTGCATGAATGTTTTTGTAGTTTCTTTCATATTGTGCAACGTACATTCCAATAACCACATTAGCAATTGTGCACGACTCTTACAAAAGTTTTGGTTTCCGAGTCATTTCCACAATATTCTGTTCCGATAAGAGAAATGGAACAATTTATTAAATGTTCAGAGAGAGTTTGAAAACAAATCTAAATTATTGGATTTTGTAACAAATAATTTTGTTTTGAAAAGATGTTTCTAAATTTGTCTTTTAAGTAGTCATTTAATTTTCCAAACTGCAAATGGTAATACAAATATAATAAAATCTTTTTCTTATTAAACTATTTGTCATTAGAAAACCTAATTTCTTTTTTTTTTGTTTTTCATTATTTAGTTTCAGTTTCCATTGGATCAAGGGTTTAACCATTTTTTAGGTTATCAAAAGAAAAGTTAGTTATACAAGTGTCCTGAACAGTTTAAACCATTATATTAAAAAGAAATGTATATTACATTTGTTATTATTAAGAATAAGACTGATGCATATGAACTGTAAAACTAATGGAATTATTGACATGTATCAAATTTACTGTTGAAGAACAAGTTGTATGTTTAAATAGTGACAGAGTTTTAAAGTTTCAACATAAATCAACATTTACTAGTCTCTATTTTCACTTTGATGGTTTTCTACCTTTTGACATCAAAACCAAAGTAATTCACATTTTAATAAAGCAAGCTTGTAAAATAGTTTCTTCTCTGTTTTAAGTAGTAGTAGTTAATATAATGTACCATCCATTTAGTTGGAGGAATCAGGTTGGGCCAAGCCAAATGATCCACTATAAAATTTATCATTCATGGGACATGACACGCTAAAAGACTGAGAATGTGAGAATAAGTACAGTAGAGAAGACCCACAATTTAAAAACAAAGACCTTGAGAATATGTGCCCTCTTAATGAGAAATATGAAAGACCACCATGGAATTTTTGGGATACATCATGAAGATCTTCCCCTTTAAGAGAGTCAGGCCTTGAACCATGGCCCAGTGTACAGCAGGGAGTTTGAGAATGTTGATTTGGAAGGTAGATGTGTTGTGTATCTTAATACCCTGAATCTCCTGACCTAGGATATATGTCCCCATTCTTGAAGAGATGCATCTGTGAACAGGTGTATCTCAGGATAAGGAGGTGGGATTAGTACACTGATAGTAGCATTGCTCTGATCTAACCACCATTGAAGATCTGTGACGTTACTCCTGAGTAAGAAGACCAAATGATTCAATGGATCAGAATTCATGATCCACTGGTTGCACAGTGACCACTGAAGGGACCTCATATGCACTCATTCCTAGAGAATAAAGGATTCAAGAGATGCCCACATCCCCAAAAGGGAGAGAACCATCTGTGCAATAAAGGAAGGAGATGTAACTAGAGGCCCAATAGGAGTTTGATGAGCCTGTAAATGTTGAAAAACACCCAGGTGGACAAGGTATTGAGTTGGCAAAATAATGTATATATCTATTATGACAATAAAGTCTGCCTACATGGCTTTTGTAAGGAGACTTGGGGCACTGTTCTGACAAGATGGTGCCAGATGTAGTCAGTCAGGCCAAAGTAATACAGGTGATGAGTAAAAGCTTGAACCACTCTGCAGAAGATATAGTGCTGATGGGAGGCCAAAATACAGAGCTCTGAACTGCAGTACCTGACAGTTGTGCACAAACTGAAGAAATCAGCATGATGACTGTATTATGGGAATGTGAAAATGAGCATCTGTAGTATAACTTGGTCATCTAAAGCCAAAATGTCATCATAGGTTCAAAAAGGATTCCAACACGAATGTTCCAAAAATAGACTTAACTGAGAAAAACTGATTAGATGCTGATCTCCTGTCTTCTTGTGCACAGCAAAGAAATGGGATCAAAACTCTTTACTGCCCTTTTGGATAACATCTCTTTTGGATAACCTAGTTCCATTCACCTCAGAACAGTTGGAGGTGAAAAAGCAAAAGGTTGGGAGGATAATGGAGATGGACATATAAACTGAATGGTCAACCCTGATGCCAGAATATGGATCTGTGGCAAAGATAGTTCAGGTGTTCAGAAAACTATGTAATTGTGCTTCCACTGGCCCCTAGAGCACAGGGTAGTCACTGATGTCGTTGCCACTATTC
Organism: Tachypleus tridentatus; assembly: GCF_004210375.1. Taxonomy (NCBI): domain Eukaryota; kingdom Metazoa; phylum Arthropoda; class Merostomata; order Xiphosura; family Limulidae; genus Tachypleus; species Tachypleus tridentatus. The sequence continues at coordinate 156,704,678 of NC_134832.1, read as the reverse complement.
TGCCAGTTGCATCTTGAACCTTAAAATTTTGTCTCCTTTTGTCAAAGTACATACAGATAAGTTTGATTACTTTAGAACACCCTTTGACAACACAAATTATTCTCCTTATCTCTATTAAACTGTAAAACTCACTTTCAGGTAACACTTGTTGAGGATAACAACTCACACACTACCTAACTGCACATCTAACGTTTTACTGACTTAATGCTTTTTGACTAAACTTCTAACTACTTTACAAATTACCAATCAAGGCTAAACTGCCAATCATATCTAATCTGTCTAATTATCTCTCACTTGACTTTGCTCTACTTAACTTGCACTAGCTCATTCACTGAGACCTCGAACTTTCTATAAACTAGGAGATGCTATAATGTAACAACACTCTTGCAGTGAGAAAAACATAGAGATAATGAGAATAGTACTGAAGATTCAAGTAATAAAACATCAACAAAGCTTAGTACAATAATCTAACTGAATATATAATGTACAACGTACCAAGTTACATAAAATTTGTCACAACTATTGCTTTTAATATAATTAACATTTGTGGTATGAAAACTAAATAAACCAAATAATAAATATTAAGCCAAATATTCTTGTATATCCAAAAGACACCAAGTATGGAGTCAGATTGAGGAACAACATGGAAGGTTTAACCAGCAAACTGAAACAAGCAGTTTCATGGAGTACAAGTGATACAACTATGAAAGAGGCCTTCCAAGAAGATGTGAAGAGTCATCCATGTAATAACAGAAATAAAATCTGAGACTGTGAACATGGCAAGCAACCACTCCCATGACTCTGTGGAAAAAATAAAGATCCAAAGTAATGTCAAAAGGTGAGAACTCAAAACTGGTATACACAATTCTGGGGAACAAATTACAGGAGGATGATGAAGCAACTGGAACATCAATGAAGAAGACACGTTTTAAAGTGAGGATAATGGTTGAGAAAAAGTAAATAACAGAACTCCTGGTCTTTTAGGGAGCAAGAAGATAAGAATAAAACCTAGAAGAGGACAAAGGACTCTCTTAATGGTTCTCTTGAACAAAAGATCTGATACCATAACTTAAAGACACACAGGTCTGGAAGACAGAAGAAAAACAAAAAGTAAATAACAGAACTCCTGGTCTTTTAGGGAGCAAGATGATAAGAATAAAACCTAGAAGAGGACAAAGGACTCTCTTAATGGTTCTCTTGACCAAAAGATCTGACACCATAACTTAAAGATGCACAGGACTGGAAGACAGAAGAAAAACAAAAAGTAAATAACAGAACTCCATTTCCTGGTAGGAAGCAAGAAGATAAGAATAAAACCTAGAAGAGGACAAAGGACTCTCTTAATGGTTCTCTTGACCAAAAGATCTGATACCATAACTTAAAGACGCACAGGACTGGAAGACAGAAGAAAAAACGAAAAGTAAATAACAGAACTCCTGGTCTTTTAGGGAGCAAGAAGATAAGAATAAAACCTAGAAGAGGACAAAGGACTCTCTTAATGGTTCTCTTGACCAAAAGATCTGATACCATAACTTAAAGATGCACAGGACTGGAAGACAGAAGAAAAAACAAAAGGTAAATAGAAAAGTTATGTATGAGAACTTGAATAATACACCAATTATCTATCAGTAGGGTTCAGTGGTCTACAAACAGAAAGACTTCCATCAATCGGACCTGAACCAAGTGGCTATAAAGGGAGATAAGTCACATCACCAATATAATGTGCAATAGCAAATGCATGGAAGGAAAGCAGCAATATACAGAGAGATGTGAGGGTTCATGTAGTTGAGAAACAGGTGAGAATTCATAAGGCTATAAGAAACAAACATCAAAGGCTAAAAAAGAGAACAATCATCAGGCAGTTTCCAAGGTATTAGGAATGGAAAAGATAAACAACAGAGAGAAGATTGTCATGTCCACAAAGGTCCCAACAGCAGAGGAAACCAAGTAAGCAGAAAGAAATCATAAGGCAAACCATATATCTAAAAATGTTAGGATCATGGTGTAAGACTTCAGATAGAGATATAGACAGATTGTATAGAGTAGAGGAAGAGGCAATAGAAACCATAACATGTAGAATACTGCCAGTAATGTCATCCACAGTCTATGAGCTTCTAGTGTTAGTTGTGTTGCCAGAACTTCAGGAAAAGGTTGTAGTCATTGTCACTTGGGAATTTGTTGTGATTAAATTTATATTTCTTGTAGGCAGTAAGTGAAAGATGATCGCTATTGGAATCAAAGAAAATAAATACTGGAATAAAGGCAGCACAAATCTCACTACATTGAACAGAGTTAAAACTTTGAGAAACATGTATATTCATGACAGGTTTAAGGAAAAGAATGATGTTAACGTTCAGTGCAAGTATATATGGAGAGCTACTGCGTATGTAGACTGTGTAACCCTTCTACTGAAGTAATTTCATCGGAGGATAAACATAAAAAACTTGTTTGACTAATCCTGGCTGAAGGCATCTATAGCCAAACCCTGAAGACAACGAACCAGGAATTAAAACAGGTAACTGGTATTTGAGGGTTGTGGCAAATGCATAGATATGAGGAATACCCCACCAATCACAAAGCCACCAAAATACAAATGAATGAAAATATTACTCCACTGGGTAAACTCGTTGAGTTGGGAAAGATGATACACTACATGGTTAAAACTACCTGGTACAGGAAACACCATGAAACAAATATGATTGTGGGCCCAAAGAGATTGATTACTGTTAGAAAATACAAGGATCTCAACCATGTACTATTTTGGTAATTTATATGACCTATCATTGTTGAATTATCAGAATGGATCATGACTAGATGATTTCTGGAGAAAAGAAGAAATTGATCCAAAGCCTAATGAACAGGAAGGAGTTTGAGGAAAATGATACAAACACTCTCCCACATATCAACAACCCAAAGCTTCCCAGTAATCAACCCACACACCCTAAGTCCTGAAGAGATGCATCCATGAATAGATTTAAATTTGATTATGGAGGAGGAAGTGGGACACCCACAAATGTATGAGCCTTATCCAACCACCACTGGAGATCGTCCACCATATAGAAAGGGATATAAAAACATTTACGGGTTCCCAAGCAAGGTTCCATTGGTCATGGAGGAATCACAAATGACCCCAGCTGAGAAATATGAGAGCAGTCACAGAAGAACACATGCTCAAAGAAGAAAATTAAGAAGCAGACAATGTTCCAAATGGCCAGTTCCACAGTACAGAACCAAAGAGGAGAAAGTTGGGCCCAACTGAGATAGATGTTGAAAGAAACACCAGGTGAACAAACTGTTGAGTAGGATGAAGGAAAGGCTTCTCTAATTTCTTCAACCAGCCAAGCCAAGTGGCTTTGAGAAGGAACTGATGAGTATGATAAGCTGCCTCCCATTCAGAATAAGTGAGAAGTCAGTCATCCACGTAAAATTGAAAGTGCAACCTCAGGGCACAAAAATGTGGAGTGAAGGTTTGCACAACCCAAAAGAAAATGTAGGGTGCCAAAGCCAGTCTAAAGGGTAGGGTACAAAATTAGTATAACACCCCATAATAGGCAAACTGAAGATAAGGATGAAAATGCACCAATATAGGAAAAAATACCAGTGAAGAACAAGGTAGGTTTTCATAATTAAGCATAGAGCATGAACATATCAATGAAAAGGGAGGAAGGTATGAAGAGATAAGGCAAATCCATCTAAAATCTCAATGAACCCAAACGTTGGAGATGAAAGGGCTCCACTGGCAAACAAAGGTCACAAGACAAGCTTCAACTGGACCCAGGCATATTGGGTATTCACAGGAACCATTGTTGGCATATCATGCATCATAATGAAAAACAACAAACAGTAGCACCATGGGAAGGAAGGAAGCACAGGCAAGTGCTGGAAAAGGGAGGGTTAAAAAATAGGAATCTATGGCATGCTTGGCTCCAACTGGAAAAATTGAGCCATCAGGTGAGAAAGGGTAGATTGCTCTTGGATCAAAGCTACCTTCAAGTCCAAAAACTCTGGGATAGTATCAAATACAAAACACATCATAAATGAGACCAACCAAAAGTACCATAAAAAAGGAGCTGGGAAACAGGTCTTTTAAAATATAGCATCACATACCAAAATGTTCCTACAACAAATAAATCACATTCACAGCATCAGAAAAACCACTGCAGAAATGAGGAGGTAGAAATCTTCCTCATTAATCCTCTCAGGGTTCCTGTGATGAGCCTCAGATAGAAAATGGATAGGGGAAAGGTACTCCAAAAGACTTGTTAAGATAAGACAAAAAGAGCAATACTGGGCATTGATACAATGTACAAGTGATTCAAGTCCTACCCTCCAAATAGGCAAAACTGAACTTAACAATTGTTGGTTCAAGTATGGACGGTATACCCAAAGATATGAGAAGGCGGACTGATCCAAAGCCAACTGGGGATGAGGTATATTAATGCCATTACCTAACTGAGAGGCAAAATGCTCAGTGTGAACCTGAATATCAAAGAATGGGGGGAAAACTAGGTAAGGCTTGGAGTCAGAATCATATAACAGGGAATGACGTAAGTCATAAGAAACAAAAGCAATAGACAAAACATCACATACCTGAAAAATGAAATCCAAGAAAGCCAAACAGAATCCTCAGATAGGGTTTGGGGAAGGCATGGCAAACTCTGGGGATGGGGGAAAAAAATCAAAATCCTCATCAACCTGGTTAGATTCAAATCAAAATCCTCATCAACCTGGCTAGATTCAAATCAAAATCCTCATCAACCTGGCTAGATTCAAATCAAAATCCTCATCAACCTGGCTAGATTCAAATCAAAATCCTCATCAACCTGGCTAGATTCAAATCAAAATCCTCATCAACCTGGCTAGATTCAAATCAAAATCCTCATCAACCTGGCTAGATTCAAATCAAAATCCTCATCAACCTGGCTAGATTCAAATAATTCAGAGGGAAGATAAGCTACAGCAGGAGAAAAAGGTTGTCTAGTATAAGGTTGTCTAGTATAATGTTGTCTAGTATAAGGTTGTCTAGTATAAGGTTGTCTAGTATAATGTTGTCTAGTATAATGTTGTCTGATATAAGGTTGTCTGATATAAGGTTGTCTAGTATAAGGTTGTCTAGTATAAGGTTGTCTAGTATAAGGTTGTCTAGTATAATGTTGTCTAGTATAATGTTGTCTAGTATAAGGTTGTCTAGTATAAGGTTGTCTAGTATAAGGTTGTCTAGTATAAGGTTGTCTAGTATAAGGTTGTCTAGTATAAGGTTGTCTAGTATAAGGTTGTCTAGTATAATGTTGTCTAGTATAAGGTTGTCTAGTATAAGGTTGTCTAGTATAAGGTTGTCTAGTATAAGGTTGTCTGATATAAGGTTGTCTAGTATAAGGTTGTCTAGTATAATGCTCAATCTCCCTGCAAATAAAGGCCGACAAACAGGTCACCCGCACCTGTGGCCTGAAAAATAATACATACCTGAAGTGTTAACATTTACTTCATAATTTATGGTTGACACCACACAAACAAGCAAAATGTTTCAAAACAAAACATGGATAAATCAAACATTTTTGAAATAAAGTGGAAAATGTTTTTTGAAATAAAGTAAATGAAATTAAGTTAAACCACTTCAAAAATTAAGGAACAAATAGAAGGACAACTCGAGCACTGACAAACAAAAAGTAATGGTTCGGAAGTAGCAGGTAGAGGGAGTCATGTACGTCACATGATAGTACTGCTCTCTTACTGGTGGAGAGATAACATATGATAATTTGCATGAGCAACATGGTGGAATCTTCGATTCCAATAATAAGGTGCATTATAAAAAAAGTTTCCATATAAAGGGCAACACAAACATCATATCAATGGATGGAGGTACTATATTAAAATACAGTGACCTTACTTCATCTGTAATCATATCAATGGATGGAGGTACTATATTAAAATACAGTGACCTTACTTCATCTGTAATCATATCGATGGATGGAGGTACTATATTAAAATACAGTGACCTTACTTCATCTGTAATCATATCAATGGATGGAGGTACTATATTAAAATATAGTGACCTTACTTCATCTGTAATCATATCGATGGATGGAGGTACTATATTAAAATACAGTGTCCTTACTTCATCTGTAATCATATCAATGGATGGAGGTACTATATTAAAATACAGTGACCTTACTTCATCTGTAATCATATCGATGGATGGAGGTACTATATTAAAATACAGTGACCTTACTTCATCTGTAATCATATCGATGGATGGAGGTACTATATTAAAATACAGTGACCTTACTTCATCTGTAATCATATCAATGGATGGAGGTACTATATTAAAATACAGTGACCTTACTTCATCTGTAATCATATCGATGGATGGAGGTACTATATTAAAATACAGTGACCTTACTTCATCTGTAATCATATCAATGGATGGAGGTATTATATTAAAATACAGTGACCTTACTTCATCTGTAATCATATCGATGGATGGAGGTACTATATTAAAATACAGTGACCTTACTTCATCTGTAATCATATCGATGGATGGAGGTACTATATTAAAATACAGTGACCTTACTTCATCTGTAATCATATCGATGGATGGAGGTACTATATTAAAATACAGTGACCTTACTTCATCTGTAGTCATATCAATGGATGGAGGTACTATATTAAAATACAGTGACCTTACTTCATCTGTAATCATATCGATGGATGGAGGTACTATATTAAAATACAGTGACCTTACTTCATCTGTAATAATATCAATGGATGGAGGTACTATATTAAAATACAGTGACCTTACTTCATCTGTAATCATATCGATGGATGGAGGTACTATATTAAAATACAGTGACCTTACTTCATCTGTAATCATATCGATGGATGGAGGTACTATATTAAAATACAGTGACCTTACTTCATCCGTAATCTAAGTCCAAGATACAATCATAGCTATATTGCTTAACAATTCATTATATGATTTCAAGAATTAAAAAACATGTGAAACACACTCCATGTAATCAGTTATTTTTCAACATGACTTACAAGACTAAATGTCTTCCTACTGCCTAAGATCTCAGCAATCTTGGAAGCTCATAAAATGACAAAATGTTAAGGAACAGTAGCTATACTGCAGCTGAGTTAAAATCCCCATGCAGCTCTATTGTACACGAGTCTAAAGCCCTGTGTAACTGTACTGTAAATGAGGCTAAAGCCCCGTTTAGCTATACTGTTGATGAATCTAAAATCCTGTAAACCCAAACTCTTAAACCAAAACACACAAACTGCTCAAATATGATAAACTTGTATGTGTAAAAACAGCTGGTACGGGTAGAGAAAGCACTACACAGAGGAGTGAACAACATTTTGACCTTCGGTCATCATCAGGTTCATCATAAATTGATAAACTTGTGTACATAAAACAATCACAGATGTAATGAAAACTTATAAGCTCAGATCCAATTTTTTTCTTTTCTCAAAATTAGTTGACAGACATTTAGTTGAATAACTTCATATAAAGACAAGTGGTCGAGGATTTCTTTTTAAACATGACATTTTAATTGCATATAACAAACACTTTAGCTTATTATTGCTAGACTGAAGTAAATGATTTATTTTTCACAAACATATAAGTGGGAAAAAAATATTTCATGGGTACTTCTGAAAGTCTTTATTATATGTCTAGAAGATTTTTTTTTGGGGTGTTTCATTTTAAACAAACTTGTACATACACATACCTAAAAACTGTAAAAAAATATAATGCAAATTCCATATAATACAAAAATGTTAAGATCTTCAAATATTTTCAAATGTTTGAAGAAACAATATTCTGATTTGTCATTAAAACAGAACAAAAAATTGCAATACAAAGGTTAAATGTAACATTTCAAACCAAGTCCATGTTGTTACACTTTCCATATTGTGAACACTACTTTTTACTACCCATATTACTCCACTTTCAGTTAATCAATACCATTATTATGGTTTATATATTACAACACCTTCAATTAATAATTACATTCCAGTACCTGTATTACACCACTTTCAACCTAATTAGCATTACATTCCAGTGCCGATATTATTACTTGACTTTCTATTAATCAACACTACATTCTAGTACCTACAGTGCTCTACCTTCAATCAATCAACATTACATTTTAGTACCTGTATTACACCACTTTTAACCTAATCAACAATGCATTCCAGTACCTATAATACTCCGCTTTCAATTAATCAACATTACATTCCAGTACCTACAGTACTCTACCTTCAATTAGTCAACATTACATTCTAGTAGCTGTATTACACCACTTTCAATCTAATCAACAATGCATTACAGTACCGATAATACTCTGCTTTCAATTAATCAACATTACATTCCAGTACCTACAGTACTCTACCTTCAATTAATCAACATTACATTTTAGTACCTGTATTACACCACTTTTAACCTAATCAACATTACATTTTAGTACCTATAATACTCCGCTTTCAATTAATCAACATTACATTCCAGTACCTACAGTACTCTACCTTCAATTAGTCAACATTACATTCTAGTAGCTGTATTACACCACTTTCAATCTAATCAACATTACATTCCAGTACCTACAGTACTCTACCTTCAATTAATCAACATTACATTCTAGTAGCTGTATTACACCACTTTCAATCTAATCAACAATGCATTACAGTACCGATAATACTCTGCTTTCAATTAATCAACATTACATTCCAGTGCCTGCAGTACTCTACCTTCAATTAATCAACATTACATTTTAGTACCTGTATTACACCACTTTTAACCTAATTAGCATTACATCCTAATACATTACTCCACTTTCAAAGTAATCAACTTAGACTCTAGTATTTAACACTCCACTTTTAAAATAATCAACATTATATTCTGTTACTCCATTTCCAATCTTATTAACATTACATCCCAGGATTTATACTTCAATCTCATACAGGTCATTATCTTGATTTGATTCACTAAACCACTGCAGGTTCCATATTCATTCAACTGCAAATCCTTAAAGAGTCACTACATAAAACCCAAAACACTAAATCTTTCTACTGGCAATACAAGACAGAAGTCTGGCTCCTTCAATCATACATACGATTGTAGATTTCCTGTCCAAGCTTTATATATGCTAAATCCTTAAAGAGTCACTACATAAAACCCAAAACACTAAATCTTTCTACTGGCAATACAAGACAGAAGTCTGGCTCCTTCAATCATACATACGATTGTAGATTTCCTGTCCAAGCTTTATATATGCTTCCTTTTCAGCAGGTGTCATCCGTACCACATGTTCAGGTGTGACAGCATGCAGTGGTATTCTTTCATCACCGATAGTCACTAAATCTTCATCATCATCATCATCATCACTTCCCATTTCACCAATTTCTACAATGAAGAGAAAAACATTCAACAATGTTCTTGAAATCAGTTACATTTAAATAAATACTTTCTCATATTCTTAAAAGTATCTCAACAATATGCAATCAAATAAACAATAAAAGGTTTGAAAAACAGAGCACAATTTTCACAAAAAATTGCTTTTTAGCAATTTAGCAATTTTTAGCAATCCAGTACTATTCTTGTTAAGATATGGTGTATGATGCAATTTTGCAACTAAAACAGAAATCTCTCTCAATTCAACATTTTAAAATTGGACCTCCAACAACATAAGTAATAATTTTCATATACTGAAAATTTATTTCAGATGAACAATTACCTCTCACATAATTAGTCATTCTCTTCAATGATGCCCTCCGTATGCAAAGTTTTTCTTTATGCATGCCACAAGTCTTGTACCCCCTTTAGTATATTCTAACATGTCTCATTATACCCACAGGACATGGTCTGGGGATCACTGACCCTCCACTTCAAACCCACAGGACATGGTTGGGGATCACTGACCCTCCACTTCAAACCCGCAGGACATGGTTGGGGGATCACTGACCCTCCACTTCAAACAGGACCACTGACCCTCCACTTCAAACCCGCAGGACATGGTTGGGGGATCACTGACCCTCCACTTCAAACCTGCAGGACATGGTTGGGGGATCACTGACCCTCCACTTCAAACCCGCAGGACATGGTTGGGGGACCCTCCACTTCAAACCCGCAGGACATGGTTGGGGGATCACTGACCCTCCACTTCAAACCCACAGGACATGGTTGGGGGATCACTGACCCTCCACTTCAAACCCACAGGACATGGTTGGGGGATCACTGACCCTCCACTTCAAACCCACAGGACATGGTTGGGGGATCACTGACCCTCCACTTCAAAGAAAAAAATATATGCTCTTGTAGGGAGAGGAAAAAAGAAAATATGGAAGGAATATGGATTGGATAGAGAGAAAGAAAAATCACTAAGAATATCAACTTAAGATTTGACTTTTGCTTTCTCTTCACTCATTTCCTTACCATCAGAGTGTGAGCACATGCATGTCAGTAAACAACTGAACAGTGGATCAAGTGAGATACAATGACCAATGTAATTCTGCATAATTTTTTTCTTTTATGTCTCATTATGGTTGAATAATGAATATATAGGATAATTTTTTTTCTGTTTTTCTAATTAATATTTATAAGATAAATATATAAACAGAATAAATTTTTCTGTTTTTATAATTAATATTTATCATGTGATAAATTACTTTTAGAAGAAACATTTTTTTAATTTTTGCATCTTAATTAGATAATAAAAATAATATTTTCTTAACTATATTATTCAATATTTATTTTGATCTAAAATGTATTTATATTTTGTGAATAATTTAATAAAATTTAAAACATTTCTTTGTATGGGGCATGGGGAGTGAATTTGAATAATGAATAATGTTTTTAATGAATATTGGTTTTAATGAATAATGTTTTAAGATTACATTAGTTATTTTCATTTCATTGATTTTTTCCCCATTTTTGAATTGATCAATTTTTACCCTTTTCTGTTCCAGATCTTTCACTTAATAAGTACAAAGATATTAGTAAAAAAAGACATGAAAGTGATTGTCATAAAATCAAATGCTTAAAATGTGGAAAAGTCATGGACAATGACTATAAAAACAGACCACAGTTATCTGTTGAAGAATCTCAAAAGAAAATATAAAGTTTTTTTGTTCCATTTCCTCTACATCATCACCAGTGATGGAAATCAAACTAATGAACAGTCAGTAAAAGTAAAGAGAGATTCAAACTCTCAAAAAAACAGTTTGAGTGACTCAGTTTTGACAAGTCAAAAGCTCTGTTCAAAAGTGTTACACAACTTTCAGGAAGAAGCTCTTTTGGAAGAGGTGGAACCTCTCATAGCAAATTCTGATTTGTCCAGGAGATGATAAAAATGAAACTATTCAGAAAGATTAGTCGGCAGAAAAAGCTAGTGGTTTTGAATTTGCTGGTCCACAACAACCACAACTTTCCGAATTACCATCTCGAATTACCTACGGGATTCAATGATCATTTCAAGGTAAGTGGTATAAAGAATTCCCTTGGGTATCTTATCATCAAGATTCTGATTCTGTAACTTGTTACCTTTGTGAGAAGTTTGCTCCAAAATCTTGCAAGACATTCACATTTGTTAAGTGATCAACAACGTCCTGAAAGTATAAGCCATCAAAATTCAATGACAGCATGGATCTGTTCAAAAGCAAAAGAAATTGTCAGAGCTCTGTACTAGCTCAAGCCAAAAAACAAAGGGAAAATGAAGTACAACTGAACAGACTATCTTTCAAAAGTGATAGAAACACTCATTTTTCTTGCTAAGCAAAACATTGCCATTAGGGGTAACTATGAAGATCATCTTAATGTATATGATTCTTCTGATTTAAATCCAGGAATTTTCTTGAACTTTTGCACCTGTGGAGAAAGGATCTACCATGGTTTAAGGAAAAGTTGACAAAGCTTGTTAGCTGACATAAACAATGCTTGAGTTGGGATATTCAAAATGAAATTTTGAACCTGGAATGAAGCCACAAATTTGATGGAAAACATTAAAAAAAATAATTAAGGAAGAACAAGATATCAGTTTCAAAGAACTGACCATTTCTTGTTGCTGAATCCCAATAAAAGATGCTTTAGAAGCTGGATTTGCATCAGCTACTGCAAATTTTGATATTCCAACCTCTTATGCAAAAAACACCATTTTTTTTCCCCACTGTTCAAGTGTTTAAAGAGCAAATTCAATCTCGTTTCGATGAAAATTATCAAAAATATTCTTTGTAGTCTCTCTTCTGTCAAAATGCAACCAAATAAAGTAGATGCTACAGATGATGTCTCATTGCTTTGCAACTTTTATGGACTGAATAAGAATCAATCATCTTCAGAAAGAAAAATTGTGGTTGGTCTTCTAGATCAAAAAAAGCAAAATCCCCATTTGTCTTGTGGATATAAATTGTCAACATGGATTTATGAGAATGATATTTCTCAACTCCTTTCAACTTAATCTCTCTTGCCACAAATATTCAGCACTGTTCTAGCCATATCCTTCCTGTTCTGCTGAAAAATAATTCTCTGCTTTACATCAGATCAAAACTTACTTTCTACCATTGGACAAGAAAAACTGTCTCATATTGCCATTTTGAATATTGAATGGGAAATAAATTTTGTGATGGAGAACAAAATGAAAGAGATAATCAATGCTTTTGCTCATTAAAAAATTGTGAAAACTTATTGTTTATTTTAATTTTATTTGGTCTCATATGCATTAGAAAAGTAAAAACACCAGCTGTAACAAAAAAAATTATGTTTACAGTTTTTGATTCTTAAAAGCAAATATATGTTGTTACTTTTTTGGAGCAAACAGGATACTGATAATTTATGTTTACGTTTTTTTGATTCTTAATAATAAAGATATGATGTTACTTTTTCGGAGGGGTCAGGGTATTAACTTCCCTGTTAGGGTTGGTTGGTTGGTTTGGTGTTTGTGGCACAAAGAAGCTTAGCTATCTACGCCAACATCTGATAAAAAAGTTAAAATTAAAGTAAATTTAGTAACATTCATAAAAGGAAATTAAGGTAAAACAAAACAAAGTTTAAAAAAACAAATAGCATAAAACCAATGTTTTCATCCAATCTACAGCAGTAACAGAAAAACTACAGTAATACAAGTTGTAAAGGACTTTATGTAACATTGTAATTACCATAACTCGCCAGGAAAACTAAGTAAATTCAAAAACCACCGTCAGGCCTTTCCATTACTGGTTCTGAGATATTTGACATTATGGCCATTTTCAGAAAGTAAAGTAATGAAAGTTTTAAAATACTTGAAGCAAAATTTTAATTATAACTCGTGAGGATGACTAATAGGCAGTTCAAACAACAGAGTCAGTCACTTGAAGTTGGCCTTTCCAGTCCTGGGTTTCTAGTTATTTGGCGTTACAACCATTTTATAATTTTAAACCGAACCAGATGGGCTTTGATTCTTAAAAGGGAATCACATTAAACAAGGACTAATGTATAAATTAAAAAACTTAAATAGCATTAAAAAGATTAATGGCCTTTAAACTAAAAACTTTTTTCCAAGGTGGACAGTGTCACCATCACCAATGACAGTGTCTAACCTTATGGATAAACCTTGGGACAGAACATGTTTAAAATGGTGTCGTCATTAAGAGTCAAAACAGCAGCAAGACAGTAAAATGTGGCTAATTGTGACCTCAGTGTTAGACAGACAACACAGTAGTGCATCAGTTCCAGATAAAAGAAAACAATGAATTAAGAAACTGTGACCAATACATAGTCTAGTTAGAACTTCCTCTTTCCAATCCTTACAGAAGAAAGATGGCCAAAGTCCAACATAGGGTTTTATGTGGAAAAGCTTGTTTCACGTTGTTCACTCCAAGTTGACTGACTGCCAACTGGCATGGAGCCGAGACTAGAATACAGGACCAAAGTCCATGTATTGAACAGGCACAGCAGTGATAGTGCCAGAGCAGATAGATTTAGCTACAGTGTCGATGAGCTCATTCCCATCTACAAGGTCTGTTACAAAAATACGCGGATGGACATCATAAAACAAAATGTACTTTATTTAGAAGTTACAGGTCTGGGACCCCTTCAAAGTACTCTCCTCCCCAACGCACACACGTATCCCAATGGTGTTTCCACTTGTTGAAACAGTCCTGGCACGCTTCTTTTGTAATGTCCTCCAGCTCCTTCATCGCATTTGCCTTAATCTCGGAAATCGTCTCAAATCTTCTTCCTTTCAAGGGTCTTTTGAGTTTGGGGAACAAGAAAAAATTGCAAGGAGCAAGGTCAGGTGAGTAGGGGCAGTGGGGAAGAACAGTGATCAAGTGTTTGGCCATAAACTCACCAGTTCTGAGGGATGAATTTCGCAGCAACACGGTGCATCTTCAATTTTTCGGTCAAAATCTCGTAACAAGATCCAACTGATATCCCACACTCTTCAGCAAGCTCCCTGACAATCAGACGTCGAGTTGCCCGCACCAGGGTGTTGATTTTGTCGATGTGTGGGTCGTCAGTTGACGTGGAAGGACGATCATAATCTTCAACGGACTGTCGACCATCCTTAAAACGTTTATGCCACTTGAAACATACCGTACGCTTCATAGCAACATCACCGTAAGCCATGTTAAGCATAGCAAAAGTTTCAGTCGCAGATTTTCCAAGTTTAACACAAAATTTCACAGCAAGTCGTTGCTCCTTCAGGTCATTCATTCTGAAATCCACCAAACGAAAAAATCGCACTTCACTTAAAACTGCGTAGCTAATACACAAATGAAGATATCTGCAATCGGGAAATGGCGTCGTAATCAGCTGATCCATGTGAACCTAGCGACAACAAGCGGATTCCCCTGGAACCAACTGGAACCGCGCAATTGAAACAGTCCACATATTTTTTGAACAGCCCTCGTATGCCAACATGGCCTGGTATGTCAGAAAAACTGGACAGAAGTAGATGTTAAAGAGAAATGGGCCAGTCAACTTTGAATATTGGCGAGAACAGGATGTGAACTAACATGAAGCGATTCCAGGGCCAGTAGAGAACTAAGCGAGTCAGTATAAATAGTGTAGTTTGGCATATATCATTCAGCAGCAAACATAGAAACAGTAGAGGGGATTTGGCGTGCAATAACCAAACCACAACAAACCATGGCAGAGCCCACACAGTTACTTGATTTCAAACAATCTGTATAAATAGGAATGGAAGAATGGTTCAAAAGATGTTCAGCAAATAACAGACAGTATTTCCAATCGGGATTGTCTTATTTTCTCAGATGATTTAAAGATAAGTCACATTTGGGGACTGTAAGTAGCCATGATGGGATGAACTGACTAGAAGACATAGCAATGTTATCCAAGGACAGACCCAATTCATTCAACTGCACCTGGATACAAAGGCCAAAATGAGCAATGGCAGATCATTTGTTCTGAAAAAGTAGGCCCACCAAGGAAGGAAAACACAACCCCAGATGGGATGCTTTGGTAAGGAACAAAGTTTTGAAGCATATAGTTAAGACAGTTGCAAATGGCGGAGGTGCAAAGAAGGTAAATGAGACTCTGTATAAGCTCTGAACTGGAAAGCCCCAGTGCAGAGCCAAAGTCCATGATGATGAATGGGGTCCAGCTGCTTCATGTGTGGTATAAAGGTCAGCTTACAGTCAAAGATAAGCCCCAAGAACTCTGTCTCAGGCATCACAAGCAGCATAACTTCACCAATATGGAGTTCAGGATCAGGGTGAATACCCCATTGACAGCAAAAGTGCATGCAAACAGTTTCAGAGAGAGTTATAAGAAAATGATCATTGCTTTGTGGGTTATTGTCAACCCTCTATGAAAAGTAAAGGACTGGCTAGGTGCATGAAAATTAGTATAAGAACTAGTATTGAAAAGAGAAAGGTTGTAATCAGATAATCAGAGAGCATAAGCTCTACAGAGCAACCCCTCCTATCAATATCAGCACTTCCTCAGAGGAGATGACATCCATTAAAGTCCCCCAGGATTAAAAATGGAGACGGTAACTGTTCAATGAGAGCATCAAGGTCTGATTAATCATAGGTCTCTCCAGGTGGCAGGTAGAGGGAACAAACAGTGATGGTACAACCCAAGGAAACACAGATGGCTACGGCCTCCAAGGGTGTGTCAAGTGGCAAACAACAGTGCCACCCCTCTATGCACTCGTCCATCGCACAGCCTGTCATTTCTGTACAAATAACCTCTGAAAAGTGACTGTATTGGCAGGTTTCAGAAATGTTTCCTGTAAGGAAAGACAAACAGGATGGTAGGAAGCAATCAGTGTTTTGATGTCATCCAGATTAGAATGTAAACCTCGACAGTTCCTTTGTACCATTTTTATTTATGTGTAGGCAAATTGGGTGGATAACCCTTCTGTTTATGACCACGTCTTTTTTCTTTACCGTCTTTATTCAAGGGAGGTCTGTCGACCTATACAGATCCTGCCCTGGGTCGATTGGGCAGGTATTTGCTGTAGGAAGAGGATACCAGTGACTGAGGATGTGAATGAATAATCATTTTGCATCTTGAGGTGGGAGAAAATGTACCTGAGGATATGCCTGTACTCAGAACCAAAGGAAGTGGATCTTGTGATTTAGTGGAATGTATGTTAGGCAGAGATATCCTTGACAATAAGAGAAACACATAATGATCAAAAGAGAGGAACCACACAACTTTTGCACTAAGTATACTTTGTTGTCTGTTTGGATAATTCTTAAGACACCAGGGTGGAAATTGTGAGGTGTAGAGTGGCTAGGCAAAGCAAACTGTACTTGGTAAGTCAACAGCATCCAAAACCTCCTCATGGGGTATCAACATCAAAGTGAAGGTACAATGAGGATCATATTGTCTTCACCTCAAATCTAAGAATCAGGTATTAAATCCCACACAGATTACTGGTTGTGTCACAATAATCATCACAATCTATCATTATGAGAACTGTCATCCAGTATTGAAAGGATGCCTATCTATCACATGAATCATCTCCCACAACTGTGGCAAATGTCAGTACCATCTGAAAGCAACAACATCCAAGAGAATAAATAGTGAAGAATAGCATAGGAACAATTCCAAGACATGTACAGAGCATGTGGGGGAGGAAAATAGACAACCTGAACTTGAAGACTTATGATGATTGATTCACATGAATCCAAAATTCAAACCTGGGAACCAACTTCCACGAAAAGGTAGAATAAGGGCTCCCAATCAAAAGGAGGCTACATCACAAAGTAAGTTGATAGCTCAACTTAATTGTTCTTGTAAAATGGTAAGAAGAGACCCCATCAACCAGCTAGGTGATGGATCAACTCCTTAGTAGTGTTGTGATCAGGAAGCCTCATAAATTAGCAAAGGGATGGGGGTCATATACTGTGGAAACCATGTTGCATCTATACCAGCAGAACATCACCACTCTACTCCCAATTTAATGTTTATAGCCAGCTCTTTTGTGGAACCCATTCACAAGGGTACCTTTCCGGTCAACTTCCCCAGCAGTTTGGAACTTGAAAGTGGTAAGGAAGGAGAATAAGAATGCAATGGATAGTCCAGAGAAATGTCTTCATGAGACAGTGACCATGAAACCCTACCTTGAAAAGCAGATCATACCAAGTTATTCGTTCAAAGTACAATAGGGGTGGGCAAAAATCCACCTTTTGGTTTAATCACACAATCCATAGTTCATATGGTTTAAAATGGGGATGTTTATGAAATAATGATCGTGAGGTAAATAACCATCAAGTGATCTTATGGAACATCCTATTTTGATGGTGAATGTGTGGAACTATGGATGAAAGATCATGAGCCAAGATGACTTATAGTGCAGGTTTGAAGTTAAAGAATATCTTGTCAGCCACCATTCACCACAGAGCAAGATCCATGTGATAAAAAATGGAAAGAAAAGCCTATGAAAAACAAAGAAAATGAATAAAACTTACCAGTTAAAGTTGCACCTAAGTCTGGAGCATGACCACAATGAAAGATGAAGCCCAATACAAGATAGTGGAAGATGAACATACTGGGAATAGCCCATTTGCCAGTTTATGGAACCTCCTCCAACAGACAACAAAGGCAAGATGAGAGAGAAAAAACAATACAACAGATTTGATGGGAGGAAACATGGATCAAAGTTCTGAAAGACAAAGGTAGAGAGGAGTAAGCCAAATGAACCAAAAGGCAAATACAGTTTGTAAAGATAAAAGGAAAAGGTCATGAACTAAAGAGAATTGCCAGGAAATAAAAAGGCAATTGCATGTACCACAGAGAGTACCTGTATTAGCAATATAAAAAATGTGGAGCCCTCACTAAATACAGAGATCTATCAGGATCTGGATGAGGGTAAAGATGGGATAGAGAAGGAAAAAAAACAAAAGTAAATGAGGAAGACCCTCCCAAGCTGCCTCAGTCTCAGAGATAAAGGAACAACTTAGATAAAAGAGGATAGTTAGGGTGATAAAAGCATGTAAAATGTCCACAGATCAAGAGGAAAAGGAAGTATGTCATAATGGACAGATGAAACAAGGAACACAAAGAAAGTAGTACAAACAGAGGGAAAGTGAGGACATGAAGGGCCACATTAATGTCCCAATCTGGAAGAGCAGAATGCCTGGGAGGTCTTTAAATCCAGAAGGAATGTATGATCATTGTGAGAACAATAAAAGTAAAACAACCTATGGTTATCAGGAAAAACAGAAGATGGCTGTCCAATATCCTGGAAGTAAAGAAACCGAAGACCAATGGGACAAAGAGTTAGGTGTAAAATTCTGCAGCCAAAGCCATAATAAGCTTGGCAGCAGGAAATCCTGTTAAAAGACCAATGGTGGAAGACTTTTCAGTTGTGCTAGTAAACTTTCTTGGAAAATAGTTTTATTAAAGTAGCTAACAAAAGGAGATTCTACACATGCAGCTGGGTTTTCTTGCCAAGGGCTGAACAAAAGTCAGATGTGAAGATAAGAGATAGCAAGATTAAAATGTATGAGGTAGACAAAGAATGGAGGGAAGAAGTGGAAGAGGGACAGGTGGTAATAGGAGCAGATGTTCTAACCTTAAAGTTTGTGCTGGCTAATAGGGCACAATTAGGAGGACCCAACATGGAGTGAAGTTGACCAGGGAAATTACTCAAAGAAGCAATCAGAAAGGAGGATACACATAAAGGTATTTGTGATATCAGTCATAGTTGAAGGAATCAAAAGTCAGTGTGTGAATGTGGTATAACTGACTAATAGAGGAACAACCTGGTAATGAGGCCTGTGGCAAATGCATCCATGTGGGGAGACAACCACAGATGACAAAGTTCCCTGAAAACGAATGGATGTAATGATTGCTCTGTGGGATAGATTTGAAAGATAGGTGTGAAAGATAATTTGCAATGAAAATGAAAGCACCAAGTACAAGACATGCAATAAGAGCATGGGATGTGTACAGGCCCATTATAGAAGATACAAACACAGAGATCTCTGAACCGAGAGACCCCTTGGTGATTGACATGTGTCATCACTATGGAGCTATATGAATGAGCCATCACCAGACAGTGACAGGAGAAGGTGATGTAATGTCTAATGAACTGCAAGAGGTTCATGAACATTGATATGTGAGACAGTTTTGTTTGCAGTCTTTCAGTTACCATTGTGTCTTTTACAAACAAAAAATCATATTTTTCAGTAAAGTATTTTTAGTAAACTAAAATATGGATTTTTTCATTATATATTAAGTATTTGTTTTGAGTAGTTTGTATGCAAAGTTATTTGCACATAACAGTTAAAGACAATTTTGCTCATCTCAAAAATCTCAAATTTCCTTTGTGTAATCTCTAAAACCTCCTGAATAGATTTCAGACGTTTTTCTCAGTAACATTTTACACGGGATTGACAATTTGACCCACCTCATAACCGCCAAAGAAAAAAATCAAAATGAATATTAAATACCCTTTCATTCTTTCTAGAATGACTTCAAATTGTAACATGAAACTACATTTGTTTATCCTAAGTAACTTTAAGCTTGAACAGTATATTTTTCAGTTTATTATTAAATTTATATTTTATTTTATTTTATTTAATTGCCCTTTGAACTGTGTGTATAACTTCTATCCATGGCATTATGAGTTGTAAACAACTTTGGAAATGTGTAGCTCATGTTATGCCATGGAATTACATTACCCATGAACTGTTTGAAATCGTTTTATTATACTTTTATCATTTTTTATTTTACCTAATTTAAACTAACCTAAAAAGATCCCTATTTATACATTTTAGTTTTGTAATAACAACAGATATTTATCCAATCTTTTCTTTGCTGACACTTAACCCTTCTTTTCTCTATGCTAAAGGTAATAATGAATTAAATAGTTTTTATTTCAATAAATAATGCAAAAAGGAACAAAGAATAACAACATGAAAAAAGTAGACAATTTCCCCAAACTCTCAGAATTATTCTGGCTTTGTAACAATGCAACAAGAGCCATTACAAATTTATCTACCTCATTATTATCTTTTCCATTGGAAAGACATTTGTACTCTTAAGTCAAACTGACAATTCTCCACTCATAACACAACATTATACAATATGTCATTTGAAACATGAGAATGGTGACTTCCTATAGGTTACAGGTAATAATCAAATATAAGTGAGAACTATTATCTAATCCTGAAAGTAAGGATGTCACAGGAGGGATCTGATTTTCTATTTGATAGTTCTGTAACCAAATAAAATTGAAGGATGTAAAATATTATGGCTTATCTAAGCAATAACGATTTTATAGTTAGTAATTTGTGTTTAATTTCTTACATGTTGGATGGGTGGTGGATAAAATAGACAAGATGCCTGAAGAGAATATGTCACTCTAAGGGAAATTCAGGATTTTTAAAACATTGCCTTGCAGAATTAAGAACTTAAATGTTATACACTACTATGGATTATTAGCTGAGATTTTATGCTATACTACTTGGTATAATATAAAGAAACTGTAGTTTGATAACATTTAGAATGTAAGACACTAAAAATTTGTGTCATGCACAGTAAAGGATACCCAAGGCAAGAGGGTTAATGTATAGTTACTTTAATGAGTTGCTTTGTATAGCCTCTGTTAACTTATGGTTTCAACTCTTACTGTGATTTATGTATGTAGAAAATTGTTGCTATTTTCAGAATATTATTTACAACTTTCTCATACAAACCTCCTTCAGTGTGGGCAACCTGTGGCTTTGCTTCCTCCTCAGATTCACTTGTATCACTTTCCTCAGCACTTTCCTGTCCAGGGATAATCGGCTGCAAGCCACTACCTCCTTTTTTCTCATGAGCTAGAAGTGCCTCCATTATGTTGTCCTGAGATCCTAGCAAAGCTGGAGTCTGGGATATATTTGGGCTTTCATCTCTTACAGGTGGTTTTGGTTCTGTATACTAGAAGAAAGAAAATTGTCAAATTATAGTTATGGAAAACTGTTAAAACTAGTGAGCAATCATTCATTAAACACCTTTGATACAACATTCCATTTGCTAAGACTTAAAACTAAGGTTGACCTAATACTGACTGAAGAACATTGGTAAAACAATAAACAAGTTTCAGGTGCTAAATTAAGCTAACACATACATAGCTTTAAATATTATTTAACAACTGACAGCTAGATTTAAAGGTATTGTATGATAATAAATGGAGAGGGTATGACAAGTCTATTGAATTATGTGACAAGTAAAACTATTTATGGAAACTAATAAATCAAAATAGAATTTTTTTTATTATTTTTGACAACAATCAGTAATAGATCAAAGCCACATGTTTCTATTTCCCTTAAAAGCATTAATGATACTGTTACATTCATTTGAGGTTTTTATCAACTAATAATGTAATACATAAAAATGTAAAAAGTGTAAGAAATTGCAACTTTTGTGAAATATTATTTTAAACACAACAGTGGTTTTATTATTTATAAAAATAAAACCTTCTAGCTGACAGTTTTAACACAAGAACTTGAACAACTGTGTGGTTTCCAATATTCAACTGTACACGTGCATGTGCACAACCATAGAAATTTTATGTAACAAATGCTTTACCTCTTAAAATAATGGGAAAAAATTATATCTTATAATATAAATGTACATGGAAATACAATAACACTTGTACATGGACTTTAGTTCAAGTTAAGTGTGAATAGATTCTATATATATCTTCACTTGAAAGGAAACTACAGTGAAGTAAATTAGTTACCCACCCCTTGAGAAATACTAGTATCCAACACAGTGCTCTCAATCATCCATATAGGCCTTTCTTTCCGTTCTTGAACATTAGAGGTTGCATTCGATAGGGAGTTCTCATCTGCAAAGTTGATTGTGATGCCCTGCTCCATACCAAGATGATAATCTCTGTTCCGAGTAGCCTCCCCACTCCAGTGTCCAAGTTCATTTAATCCTCGTGACTGACTAGAACGTGGTTTTGTACCAGCATCTCTGTGCAAAAAGAAAAACAACTGTTTCCTTTAAAATGTCAAAATGCTAATAACTTTATTAGCATGATCACATTACAACAATTTAGTTAAGGCAACAACTACTGAGATTGTATGAACATTTCTACTAGAGAAAATCTAACCCATTTATTAAATCAACAAACTGCTAGTGTGTAGTTTTATATAAAAGTTTGAACACCTATGTGCTAAATGTCATTATTGAACTTTCACTCTCCTGAAATGGATAACATCATAAGTACTTTTAAAACAATCTATAATTCTGCTGCTGTTGTTGTTATCCATGGATAATTAAAAGTAATAAAAGCTTTCTGTTTTACCAATGAATATCATCAACCAGAGAAAACATATGATGTGTACTTACTAAAAATAAAGCAGGAATATTAATATCTTTGTAAGGTATGAGAAGTATTATAACTACATGTTACTTAAAAACTATTATGTTAGTCTTACAATGTGTATCATTTTAACCTTATCTTACTATTATTTCAAAACTATTATAATGAAATAGTTTTTTCAATCTTATAGAAGGAAATTCCCAAGTAAAAATCTAAGCACACAGCTGCAAGCTATTTAAAAAATGAAATCCTTAAGCACAAAATAACTTTAAATATATGCATTTATGCAGAATAAATATAAAATTTAAAATCATCTGTTTACATATTCTACTACATGATATTTTAAGAACACTTATCACAAGATTCTGTAGTATTTTTCCATGATTATTCAATGTGATAACGAGTTATAAAATAGGTAGGAAAAAACTAGTGTGTGTATCAACATTATAAAATTCCTTGTCAATGGAAAATGTTCTTTCTCAATGTTTAACTTAATGATTTCTCTCATAATATAACAAACTGGTGCATGTGCATTTTAAATGTTTTGACAAAGTATGTATGATCCACTAATATTTAATAATTTGCAACTGTAAAGTTAGAAATATATGACAGTTGTTGCTTGGTAAAAACAAACTTGTTTTATCATGTATAAACTTGGAATATTTTAGAGTATATACTTCATGCTTTACTGTGAATTCCTCTGATTTTCTTTCAAACATTCAATAAACATTTCTATTGTAAGTTTCAAACTCAATGGAATATTTTAGAGTATATACTTCATGCTTTACTGTGAATTCCTCTGAATTTTTTCAAACATTCAATAAACATTTCTATTGTAAGTTTCAAACTCAACGGAATATTTTAGAGTATATACTTCATGCTTTATTGTGAATTCCTCTGATATTTTTCAAACATTCAATACACATTTCTATTGTAAGTTTCAAACTCAACGGAATATTTTAGAGTATATACTTCATGCTTTACTGTGAATTCCTCTGATATTTTTCAAACATTCAATACACATTTCTATTGTAAGTTTCAAACTCAACGGAATATTTTAGAGTATATACTTCATGCTTTATTGTGAATTCCTCTGATATTTTTCAAACATTCAATACACATTTCTATTGTAAGTTTCAAACTCAACGGAATATTTTAGAGTATATACTTCATGCTTTATTGTGAATTCCTCTGATATTTTTCAAACATTCAATACACATTTCTATTGTAAGTTTCAAACTCAAAGGAATATTTTAGAGTATATACTTCATGCTTTATTTTGAATTCCTCTGATTTTTTTCAAACATTCAAAAAACATTTCTATTGTAAGTTTCAAACTCAACGGAATATTTTAGAGTATATACTTCATGCTTTATTGTGAATTCCTCTGATTTTTTTCAAACATTCAATACACATTTCTATTGTAAGTTTCAAACTCAACGGAATATTTTAAAGTATATACTTCATGCTTTATTGTGAATTTCTCTGATTTTTTCAAACATTCAATAAACATTTCTATTGTAAGTTTCAAACTCAATGGAATATTTTAGAGTATATACTTCATGCTTTACTGTGAATTCCTCTGAATTTTTTTTCAAACATTCAATAAACATTTCTATTGTAAGTTTCAAACTCAACGGAATATTTTAGAGTATATACTTCATGCTTTATTGTGAATTCCTCTGATATTTTTCAAACATTCAATACACATTTCTATTGTAAGTTTCAAACTCAAAGGAATATTTTAGAGTATATACTTCATGCTTTATTTTGAATTCCTCTGATTTTTTTCAAACATTCAATAAACATTTCTATTGTAAGTTTCAAACTCAACGGAATATTTTAGAGTATATACTTCATGCTTTATTGTGAATTCCTCTGATATTTTTCAAACATTCAATACACATTTCTATTGTAAGTTTCAAACTCAAAGGAATATTTTAGAGTATATACTTCATGCTTTATTTTGAATTCCTCTGATTTTTTTCAAACATTCAATAAACATTTCTATTGTAAGTTTCAAACTCAACGGAATATTTTAGAGTATATACTTCATGCTTTATTGTGAATTCCTCTGATTTTTTTCAAACATTCAATACACATTTCTATTGTAAGTTTCAAACTCAACAGAATATTTTAGAGTATATACTTCATGCTTTATTGTGAATTCCTCTGATTTTTTTCAAACATTCAATAAACATTTCTATTGTAAGTTTCAAACTCAATGGAATATTTTAGAGTATATACTTCATGCTTTACTGTGAATTCCTCTGAATTTTTTTCAAACATTCAATAAACATTTCTATTGTAAGTTTCAAACTCAACGGAATATTTTAGAGTATATACTTCATGCTTTATTGTGAATTCCTCTGATATTTTTCAAACATTCAATACACATTTCTATTGTAAGTTTCAAACTCAAAGGAATATTTTAGAGTATATACTTCATGCTTTATTTTGAATTCCTCTGATTTTTTTCAAACATTCAATAAACATTTCTATTGTAAGTTTCAAACTCAACGGAATATTTTAGAGTATATACTTCATGCTTTATTGTGAATTCCTCTGATTTTTTTCAAACATTCAATACACATTTCTATTGTAAGTTTCAAACTCAACGGAATATTTTAGAGTATATACTTCATGCTTTATTGTGAATTCCTCTGATTTTTTTCAAACATTCAATAAACATTTCTATTGTAAGTTTCAAACTCAACAAACTATTTCTATTTTATTACACATGATAATAAATTTTTACCATATCCTGATCTTTATCAAGCCATTTAAGAACAAAATTGTTCTTGTGTACAGAAGTTTATCATGTAATAAAATTGGTATAATAATCAAAACATTTCCTCCTACTTAAGAATGTATGTTCACAGTTATCAAAAGTGCAGTTATACAGAACTGAAATGAAAGAGGGTTAAAACAACATATATTTTATATGTACATGTATGTGTAAATGTGATGTTAAATAGGTTCTCTTGGCTATTAGATGTTGTAAAAGATAATATTTATACATGTGTACATTTATAATACTCTATGGTCAGAAATATTTCAACAGATGATTTACTTGAGACAACTATTAATGGTTCATACCGTTTAATTTGTGTGACATCAGTTGGTTCAGGTTCTAAAAGTTCTGGTGCAAGCTTAATGTCTTCAACTTCCCGAAGCAGTGTATAAAGAGATTCTATCTGCTCATTGAAGTGTGCTAGTATCATACGAGAATCCTTTTTGGGTAAAGCACTCTCATCTTCTTCAACAGGTTCATTACAGTAAGTACAACGGAATTCATTGGTGTTAAAGTCAATTAGCTGGTCTGCCTCCAAGTCAGTAAATGTCTTCTCACATACTGTGCAACGAAATGATGCTCGGCTAGTTGAATCTCTTTCTTCTGTTTCAATTTTTCTTCTCATGTGATCTAGTTTGTATTTAACAACATTTACAAACACCTGGAAAAACAAAGGTGCATTAAAGTAGGCTTAACTGTATGACTACATGCACATGTCTGTATATACTTAGTAACATTACAGTGTAGATATACAAAACTAGTGAAACATGACTTTGAAAATAGAATGGAATTAAAAGATAATAACACAGTGAATGAAACACTCTCTCTTTAAAGCCAAAATAAAATTTGATAGAACAGATGTCAATCAGATAGTAAAACTAATACTTTTCCTGTACTGAAAATGTAATTCTGATAAATACTTACCTCATCTCACAGAAACAGCTACTCTCATTCAGTACTGCTTACTATAGACAAAAACATTTTGCACACAACACAAGCCTTAAAACTCTTATCCATCTGAAAGTGACTAATTCCAACACATCTTACATGCAAATTATCATATGACAAATATCTACCAATAAGAGTGCAACTGACTCACTTGACACACGTGACTCCCTGTATTCGATTCTACTAAACTATCATGTCTAGTGTTTTCAGAAAATAGAAGCTCTAACTTTCAGTTGGGAAGTGTTAGAATAGGTAAGTACCCATCAAATATAATTTTCAATATAGAACAAGCACAGCTTCTGATACAGTACACTTCCTCTTTCTCACATAAATAGCAAGAGCTCCACAATAAATACATAGATAGAACATTGCAAAAATAAAAGAAACATCCCAGAAAGGAGATCTTCAGAGCCAAAGATTATATGTAGGAGACTGTTCATCTTTTGAACCAGGTATAATCTTTGCCCATTAGAGTAAGATGGAGGAGCACATCCAAACATGAGAGAATTATGGCAGGATAGTGATTGAATCATACATTATTTATTATACTCAGTCCCAGGAAATATAAAAAAAAGTAGATTAAAGGATCTGCCCTTAGGTGTAGAATGGGTAAGACATGATGTACCATAAACAGTCAACTACATTCAAAATCCATGCAACTGGTAAGCTGGAAACTGACATGCATACAGAAGTAGGATGAGGATCATACTTTCAGTAAGCCAACCAAAATCCAAAACACAGCCACCAGGTGCCAACAACTGTTTCAACTGATAAACTTCCCTGGAGAAAGAGCAAATGGAACTAGCTATAAAAGAAGCTAACCATTAGGACAAGACATATCTCTTTGCCAAGGACTGGATAAAAACCAGGCATGAAGACAGAACACAGAAAGGTGTGGATAAAACAGCAGTGATCAAGGTTGATGAAGAAGGGATGGAATAACAGAAAGAGGTAACAAAAGGGTATTTTAGAACTTGGATAGTAACAGGAACCATGGCTGAACTGTAGAATTTCCAGAATGAACCATTAATAGATAACTTCTTGTCAGATGGAGAAAATGAATCAAAGAACAACATTCAGCAAGAAACTCCAGGATGTTGATATATATGAAGACCCCTCAGCTGCAGACCAACACCCTGAAACTTACCTGTTGATTGACCCATGCCCCATGCCCTAAAAGAATGTATCCATTAAAATGTGGAAATCTGAATGAGGAGGAGGAAATTGGACACCTGTCAACACCTGAGTCTTCTCCACCCACCAATGGAGATCTTCAATAAGGATATGAGAAGGAAAAACAAGAGCCATCAAATGATCCCACATAAATGCATGACCTAAGAGGATATGAGTTGCCTGGAAAACATATCCCCAAAAGCAATGGAACAGTTACAAGCTGTAATAGAGGAAGTAGTAAAAGCACAGAAAACTGAAACTTCTATCTAATGAACTGAAGAAGAGAAAATTGGGTCTAACTGAGATGAGTGTTGAAAAAAACATCCAAAGAGATAAGATACTGGTTAGGTTGAAAGTATGACTTTTCTAATTTATTAACCAATCCACCCTAGCCACCTCCAGAAGCAACCAACAAATGCATTGGGCAGACTCCTGTTTGGAACAAGCTAACAGTAGCAAATCATCCATATAATGATGAAAGCACATCCTGAGAGCACCTGACAAAAACATAAGGGGCCAAAGGAAGCCCAAAGGGCAGTGCACAAAACTGATAAATTACCTTGTGGTGAACAAACTGAAGATAGGGTCATGACTAACACGATATCAGGATATGGAAGTGAGCATTCACAACTTCCACCTTGGTCATCCACAAGCCCATATGAGGGTGAGAAACAACTCCATGATAAAACACAGCAAAATCAAAAAAATATTGAGGCAGGATAAATCTATTACAGGCCACCAATCTCCTGTTTTCTTGGGAATAACAAATAGTGTGGAATAAAAGCCTGGGAAATAATAATGGACAAGTTCAATGGCCTATTGAGACAGAAGGTCTTTCACTGCCTTGGATAGATGCTAACTGGTAATAGAATCAAGAGGCATGTAGAAGGTAACGGGCACCTGAAATAAAGGAAAGAGAAAGAAATTGTGGGGCAAGTCCTTTGATTAAAACCCATATAACCC
Source organism: Tachypleus tridentatus (assembly GCF_004210375.1). Classification (NCBI taxonomy): domain Eukaryota; kingdom Metazoa; phylum Arthropoda; class Merostomata; order Xiphosura; family Limulidae; genus Tachypleus; species Tachypleus tridentatus. The sequence continues at coordinate 156,676,031 of NC_134832.1, read as the reverse complement.
ACAAATGTTGGGCAAAAGTTTGTCAAAAGAACAAATTCAGACAAGTGAGTTCCCACTGGACTGAAACCCCTCGAGAAGTCATCTGTACTGTTGGTAACATGATTATCTACGTTGAATTAAATGATGAGATAAAGAACCCCTGAATGGAAGAACTTGTAAAGGCTAGGAATGACTAGGATGGGAAACAAAAATAGGGATTTAACAAATCTCCAACTGAGACTAACATGTTACCAAAGAGGAAATAGTAATTTGTTAATGCAAAGACTACATATTGGTTTCAAAAGTCTGAGGTAGATCACCAAAAACATATCACTGAAGAAAAGTTGTCATTCATAAAGTCATAAGATAAGAGGGTGGTAAATGAAACTGGGATAAAGCCATCTCTCAACCCAGGAGATCCCAACAAATAGAAACCACAAGTAAGGCAACAGCTTAAGATGACAAATGAACCAAGTTGGAGGTAGTTAAGGAGAGGTTTTTCTATCAAAATCTCAGAATCTCTAAGGATTGCATCAAAAAGATGACATATAGTTCATAAATACCACAAAAGAGAAGTAAGGGTAAGAAAAAAGGTGGGAAAATTTGGCATGGGATAAAGGAAACAAAGGAAAATCATGGGCTGCCTCTATATGGATAAAATCAACCCCAACTGCTGAGAGTCAATAAATGAACTGTCAGCTTAATGGTAAGCTACTGCAAACTAATCCATAGCACATGAAGGGCAAGGCATATTGACACCCTCAATTAATTGTGGATCAAACTGTGAAGCATGAATTCTGATATACAGGGAAAGTGAAAAAAAATAAACTCTGAGATGAAGAGATATAGTACAAAGAAGGTTGATTGATTGATTTAGTGTTTTATGGCACAAAGCAGCGAGACTATCTGCGCCAGACATTCGGTAAAAATGTAAAAAAATAAAAAAAAATAAATAAATAAATGTAGTAATAGACATAAATGGAACTGAAGGTAAAACAAAAAAGTATAAAACCAATGTTGACACCTAGTCTACAATGTTAAGATAAAAGGTAGAGTATAAGAAGTTGTAAGGTATTTACTCTAGCAAAAAGGTAATGATCATAACCCGCCAGGAAGATTAACAGGTAAGTTCAAGAACCACCGTCAATCACCTGAAGTTGGCCCTTCCAGTCCTGGTTCTGGGTTATGTGTCATAGCAGCTATTATCAAAATGTAAAAGAAAGTAAAGTTTTAAAAGACACTCCAGAAAATCGTAATAATGAGTAGCCAAATGTCCAGTAAAAGGATAAAGTCAAGTAAATGGAGTAAAATTTGTAGAAGTAATTGAAGATAAAAGCAAAGCGGCAATTAAGACAGAAAATGGCGTAAAACCAATGTTGACATCCAGTCAACAAAGTTGTAAAGAACTACCTGTAGCAGAATGGTAATGATCGTAACCCGCCAGGAAGACTAACAGGTAAGTATAAAACCACCGTCAGTCACCTGAAGTTGGTCTTTCCAGTCCTGGTTCGGGTTATGAGTCAATATGGCCAGTACTAAAAGTTAATTAGTAAAAGTGTGAAATGATATGCAGTAAAAGTATAATAACAACTCGCCAGGATGACTAACGAGTAGTTCAAACAGGAGCGTTAGTCACCTGAAGTTGGCCTTTCCAGTCCTGGTGTCGAGTTATTTAATGTTCTGGCCATTGTCCAATGTCAAATTGAATGACAGAGATTAAAACTGTAAAAAAGGAACCACAATTAAAAGGTGTAATGAATAAACATGCAACACTTAAATGAGATTAAAAGGTTAATGGCCATTAAAAATTAAAAACATTATCAAGGTGGACAGAGTCACCATCACCAATAACTCTGTCCAATGTTACAGATTGACCCTGGGAAAAATATGTTTAAAATATTGCCGTCATTGAGAATTGTAACGATGGCAAGAAAGTAAAACGTGGCTGATAGTGATTTGAGTGTTACACAAATTACACATTGGTGGATCAGTTCCAGATAAAAGAAAATGATGAGTTAATAAACTGTGACCAATGCGTAGCCTAGAGACAACAACTTCCGAACTTTACGGAAGCTAGATGGCCAAAGTCCAATTTTGGGTTTGATTTGAAAAAGTTTGTTGTCACGTTGCTCACTCCAAGTGGACTGCCAGCTGGCACGGAGCCGACCCTTGAAGATAACACCATAGTCCATGTACGGAATAGGCATAGGAGTGATGGTGCTGAAGCAGACATATTTAGCTGCCATGTCTGCAAGCTCATTCCCGCGAATACCAACATGGCCTGGTATCCAGAAAAACTGGATTGAAGTAGCTGCTAATGAGAAACGGGCCAGTCGGTTACGAATATCAGCGAGAATAGGATGTGAGCTAACGTGTAGCGATTCCAAGGCAAGTATAGAACTAAGCGAATCAGTATAAATAGTGCAGTTGGAGTACTGCTCAGCTGCAATATGATCCAGGGCAAGAGATATGGCATACAGTTCAGCAGTGAACACAGAAGCTGTAGAAGGGATTCTGCGGCAACTACTGACCCATAGCAAACCATAGCAGAGCCCGCTGAATTACCTGATTTGGAACCATCTGTATAAATAGGAACTGAATGATTGTTTGAAAGATATTCATTGAATAAAAGATGGTACTTCCAATCTGGAGTATCTGCCTTTTTAGGTGACTGAAAGAAAGGTCACATTTGGGGCTGTAATAAGCCATGGTGGGATGGGCGACCTGTGGAACATGCAATGTTATCCAAGGACAGACCCAATTCATCCAATTGCTTCCGGATGCGAAGGCCAAACGGAGCAATGACAGATCGTCTGTTCTGAAAAAGTACTGCCCACCGAGGAAGGAAAACACATTTCCAGGTGGGATGCTTTGGTAAGGAATGAAGTTTCAAGTATATTGTAAAGATAGTTGCAAACGGCGAAGGTGTAGAGAAGGTTCATGAGATTCAATGTATATACTTTGAACTGGAGAGGTACGGAAAGCCCCAGTGCAGAGTCGAAGTCCTTGGTGATGAACGGGTCCAGCATCTTTAAGGCGAGGGTCTGGCAGAGCCATAGACCATTGATCCATAATCGAGTTTCGATCTAATAAGAGCACGATATACCTTTAACATTGAACAGCGATCTGCCCCCCAACTGGTAGAAGAGAGAACACGGAGGATGTTCAGTGCTCTTGTGCATTTGACCAAGCTGCTTTAAGTGTGGTATAAAGGTCAGTTTACGATCAAAGATAAGCCCCAAGAACTTGGTCTCCGGGACAACTGGCAGCAAAACTCCACCGAGATGAAGTTCAGGATCAGGGTGAATACCCGTCGACGGCAAAAGTGCATGCATACAGTTTTGGAGAGAGAGAAATTAAAGCCGTTCGCCATAGTCCACTTCCATTACACAATTGAGGCGGTTTGTAGTTGCCGCTCAATATATCTCATGTTTGACGACTGACATGAGATGTGAAAGTCATCGACATACAGCCCATTTGCAACAGTGAGAGGGAGTTGTTCAGTGATGGCATTTATCTTTATACTGAAGAGTGTAACACTCAATACACAGCCTTGAGGGACTCCAAGTTCCTGTACAAAAGAACGGAAAGTGTCGAACCCACACGAACTTGGAATCTCCTGTCCATTAAAAAATTTTTAATAAACATGGGTAGATGGCCACGTAACCCATATGTATGGAGGTCTCGCAAAACGCCATACCTCCATGTTGTGTCGTAAGCCTTCTCTATGTCAAAGAATATTGATACAAGATGTTGGCGGTTGAGAAAGGCTTCTCTGATAGATGTTTCAAGAAATTAGGTGGTCTGTGGTGGAGTGTTGTCGACGGAACCCACACTGGGTGGGCGAGGAGGTTGTTTGATTCAAGGAACCAAACAAGACGAGCATTAACCATCCTTTCTAATGTCTTACAGAGACAGCTGTCAAAGCAATTGGACGGTAGTTTGAAGGAATCTTGGGATCTTTCCCTGGCTTAGAGAAAGGTAAAATAATAGCCTGGTGGAGTGCTGTCGACGGAACCCACACTGGGTGGGCGAGAGGAGGTTGTTTGATTCAAGGAACCAAACAAGACGAGCATTAACCATCCTTTCTAATGTCTTACAGAGACAGCTCGTCAAAGCAATTGGACGGTAGTTTGAAGGAATCTTGGGATCTTTCCCTGGCTTAGAGAAAGGTAAAATAATAGCCTGGCGCCAAGCATCAGGAAAAACATTCTCCTGCCAGATCCGGTTGAAAACAATCAGAAGGACATCAAGAGAAGCAGGAGATAGATGGTGCAGCATGTCATAATGAATATCATCAGGTCCAACAGACGTACTGGCAGACCGATGAAGGGCCATTTTTAGTTCCACCAGGGTAAAGGGACAATTATAGTCAAAGAAACAGTCAGTTCGAAAGGAAAGAGGTGATTGCGCCCAGTCTTGATGGACAGGAAGGTGGAGGAACAAGCAGAAGTGCTAGATACCCGGCTAAAGCTTTCACCTAGAGTGTTAGCGATGTTCAACATCAGTCACCTCCTGACCATCAGAGAGTAAGATCGAGAGGGGATAGAATTGTAGTGTCCATTAACCTTTGAATCCTGTCCCATATGATCTTGGAACTGGTGGTAGAAGATATACTGGTTGTGAACTTAATCCAAGATTCCTTCTGGCTGTGACGTCTTACCCACCTAGCATGTGCACGGGCCCGTTGGAAAGCAACCCGGTTTGAAAGTGTGGGATATCTACGAAAAGTATCCCAGGCCCGCTTTTGAGCCTTCCGTGCTAAGTGGCAAGCAGGATTCCACCATGGACGAGGATATCGTGGAAAACGTGTCGAGGTTTTAGGAATACACTGAGCAGCTGCATGTATAATACAGTCAGTTACCGCTGCTACACAGTCGTCTATTGATGGCTGATTTACGATGGCAGGATCAAGTTCTGCGAGAGCAGTGAAAGTGGACCAGTCTGCCTGATCCAGCTTCCACCAGGGCACGCGGGTAGGGTGGCATCGACCATGGCCAGTCTCTCTTATAAGGATTGGAAAATGATCACTGCCTAGTGGATTACTGTCAACCCTCCATGAAAAATGGGAGAATAATGAAGGGGAGCAAACTGAGAGATCAATAGCAGTAAAGGACTGACTAGGTGCATGAAAGTAAGTGGAAGAACCAGTATTGAAAAGAGAAAGATTGTGATCAGAGAGCATCCGCTCTACAGATCGGCCCCTCCCATCAATAATAGCACTTCCCAGAGGGATGATGTCCATTAAAATCCCTAGGATTAGAAATGGAGATGGCAATTGTTCAACGAGAGCATCAAGATCTGATTGATCATATGTCTCTCCAGGGGACAGGTACAGAGAACAAACAGTGATGGTATGACCCAAGGAAACACGGATGGCTACAGCCTCCAAGGGTGTGTTGAGTGACAAAGACAGGGTGGGCACGTGTTGATCAACCAACAGTGCCACCCTCCATGTACTCGACCATCACACAACCTGTCATTTCTGTACAGAGAAAACTGCCGAATGGAGACAGTATCAGTAGTTTTGAGAAATGTTTCTTGTAAAGAAAGACAAACAGGATGGTAGGAAGCAATCAGCGTTTTGATATCATCCAGATTAGAACGTAAACCTCGACAGTTCCATTGTATCAAGGTGGCCATTTTAAGAATGGGTAGGTGAAGTGGCTGGAGAACCCTTTGGTTTACGACCACGTCTTTTTCTTTACTGTCTTTAGTTGGAGGAGGTCTATCAACCTCCATGGATCCTGCTCTGTGTCGGGTGGGCAGGTTTTGTTATTGGAAGGGGAATCTAGTGACTGAGGACGCGAACGAATAATTGTTTTGTCTCTTGTGGTGGGAGAAAAGATGTATCAGAAGAAATGCCTGTATTTGAAACTGAAGGACGTGGATCTTGAGGTGTGTTGGAAGGTATGGGAGGGACAGAGATAGGTGTGGTAGTTGATTCATCAACCTTTTAACCACGGAGGTCAAAAGGCTTTTCATTTGTTTTGAAAACGATTCTTTGGAGGCACAGAGAGATCTGTCTGCACTCCCACTGTAGTTGTGGAATGAAGTGCAGCAGCATATGTCCGAGATGGAGTTGTGGATAGCAATTTCCGAGCCTCAGGATAACTAATGTTATGTGTCGTTTTCAAACGCTGCACCTCTTTTCCTCCAACCATTTTGGGCAAGAATGAAAGTATGAGGGTGAGAACCATTGCAGTTTACGCAATGTGGGTTCATGTCACAGTCATAGGCATCGTGGTCCTTGCCTCCACAACGAGCACATGTCAGGGAACCACGACAAGATGTCTTTGAGTGGCGAATCTCTGACATTGGAAACATCGAAGAGGGTTTGGTATGTATGGCGAACCCTGCAAATGAGATAACCTGCCTTGATGGTGGCAGGTGCACGTGGTGAAGTAAATGTTAAAACGAGGGTATTTGTTGGCAATGTAATTTCATCTTTGCGAGTGGAGATGCCTCACTGCAGAAACTCCTTGAGTGGAGAGACCAGCGAGAATCTCTGACTGGGAACGTTCTTCAAATCCCTTTCAACAATAACTCCTCGTGAAGAATTCAAGGTAGCATGGGGTGTAACCTCAATAGGTATATCCCCAATTGCCTTTGATTTCAACAGGAGTTCACTGTCTTGGGATGTGGATGTTTCAACTAATATGTCACCAGATCGAAGTTTCTTTACTGATTTTGGAGAGCCAGCAAGTCCCTCTAGTCCCTTTTGAATAAAAAAAGGGGACATTTGCCCTAAAGGTTTTTCCAAAGAGAATGTAATATAAGAAAATGAGGTAATGCGTGTGTTACTGATGTTGAAGATTGCTGTTCTGAGTATTCAAGACTTGGTCGCTACCCATTGACTGTTTTTTACAATTTTATTTAAATTTTTTGAGGATCCATAGGAAAAGGAAAAAATTTCGGTACCCACTGACCCCACCCACCATGGAGCCCTACAAGGGGACGCACTACAAAGTCACGCAAGGACAATGCAGCAACGCCAGGGTTTCGTGAGCACTATACCCAAACACCAGCATCAGGCACAATGTCCACAACACCTGTTGAGAACTTCCAACACTGGTACTTGGTTGACTCTAGCCCAAGTGGACCAGCCGATTGACCAAGGGGGCCACCCAAAGGCAGCCGTCTACAGGAATTGAGGCCAAAGTGGTGTGTTAGGGTTGGACCCCTTAACCACCAGGATCCTCTCCTCCCCTTCACGGGTCGCCACGCACGGCAAACACGTGGGTGGATGTTTAGATCCCAGAGAAGGTAACCAGATAGAACAGAACCTTCCCTGGGAGGTCCCCTCACCACGTACAGGAATCCACACCGAGGGGACAAAGAAGGAGGATGGGGATCATATGAAACCAGGGAAATGGACAAAACATGTACAAAATTCTAAAAACTCCCTTTCAAATCTAGTTAATTCCTCAGATGGGGCAGAGGAAGATGTGTCAAAATCCAATGATAGAACAAAGCTCTCAAAATCCTCATTGGCCCATACAGATTCAGCTTTTACGGTAGGTAGTGGAGCACATTTAGGGGTAGGAGTTAGGCCCATATAATGATCAATCTTATAATCGATAATCCCAGATAAATCCAATGATGACTCTTCCTTCATCTGCTGGCTGTGACACAGTGATGAGGTATGATACCAAAAGTGGTAATATTATTCTAATAATTCAGATTTCAAACAGAAATCAATCAAGTGTCTGATGCATAAAAATTCAAAATTGGTAAAAAAATAAATAAAAAAACAGGCTGGGAATTTAAGTTAACTGAAAAAGTCTTCCACAAGGTAAAGATTTAATAAAATTAAAGAGAAAATTCAACTCTGGAAATCGAACCATAAAAAGTAACAAATCTGAATCATATAAAGAGTAACAAAACAAAATACATCTTGACATGAGTACTGCCAAACAAGAAATGATAGTCTGATAAAACTGAATAGAGACAGTTAATAGTCTGATAAAACTGAATAGAGACAGTTACATACACTCTTATAGGTGGAGGGTTGTTGTATGATAAAATGTTTGTGAAACACACTGGAAATAGTCAATTCAAATAGGTGGGAGTTTCAAGGCTTGTGGCATGTGCAAAAATGTTTTGAATACAGACAGCATCACAGAATGAGAATAGCTATGTATGTAAGAAGAGTGTATACCATCAGAAATGATTAGTGTAAAAGAGAACATATGAATAATGGACTATCATGTAATACTAGTACCATAAATACATCTATGACTACACAGCAGAGAAGCAAGAAACCAGTTTCCAAAATATAAATAATATAGACAAGAATGTCCTTTGATATTAGTGGAGAGAAAGTTTTTAAAATGCTCTAAGTCAGCTTTTTACTTTACAAGTTTGCAACCTTTCACTTTTCATTTATGTCTATGACTGTATTAAAACTTAAAAATATTTTATGTTGTTATTTTGTAATCCTCACTTAAATACTAGATGTATTTCAACAGTAGTTTGTGACCATATGTTTTATTTCCATTTACACACACAGATAAATAGATATGCAATACTTAACATTTGTAGGGGTTTCAGCAACTTGCACACCAACTTGCCTTTGATAACTGCAATATACTATCTCTGTTCTGTAAACTAACTCACTGAACAACTGATGGCTTAAATATCCTGCTGTGAACTTTTTGTTTTACATGTTTAGAGCTAGATATTGGTTCTTCTTGATTAGAATGTGAATTGTGTTTTTCTGTAATACCTGAACTATTTTTTTTATTTATACTGCTGTTAGATTGAGCTTTTGGTAAAACTTCAGTTTTGAATTTATAAAAGATGGTATTACAACTTTTCTTAAATTAAAGCTTCCCAGTTTTCATCTTCATAAGAAACCATGTGCTGCACCGTATCTAATAGTCTCGATTTTCCACAGTACCAAATACAAACAAGCAGCATGGACAGAGGCACCAACGATGTAGGTATTAAAGAAACATACTAGTTTTAAATGTGGTTGTAACAAAGTATTTGAAAACTACAATAAAATATCACTTGTTTTCAACATACTGAGAGAAGTACATGTATAACAGATAAAAACAATTATAAAAGCAAGACAAACTAGTCATCTGTAGTGAATTAATAACATTTACTACTACTTAGACATAGAAATGGTAGCACCATGTAAGAATAGAATAGTGTAGTGATTTTAACTACCAAACTGTATTGTGTACATAATATACTGGGTACACTAAGTGTTAGATACAGCATGTATTGAACTATAAATAGATGTAGATAGTTACAGAATAAAGAAATATAAAATTTAAAAGTAAGAAGAAACTGAGTCTAATATTCCACTCAAATGTTTTTCTTTACAGATGTTAGATTTTCACGTGATCTTCAACATAAACCTGCATAAACTGCCTACACTTCAGTTCTTAAGAAGCACATAAAAACACGCTGGATGCACCCTTAAAAAAATGAGGTGAAAGATTACTACAGGAAGCTCTGGTGAAGCATGTAAGACATATTCAACCACGTGGATTGTCTTTGGGGTTTAGTTAAAACAGGATATAAGAGCACACACTATCACCTAACATGATGTGTAACTAACTAAAACTATTATTATACATTATTAAAAGATAAATAAAATATAACCTATTACTAATTACAACTTTCTTAAATTCTCTGTATCATTATTAAAAGATAAATAAAACATGACCTAATACTAACTAGAACTCTTAAATTGTTGCATATATATTATTAAAGGACAAATAAAACATGACCTAACACTAACTAGAACTTTAAATTGTTACATATATGTTGTTAAAGGGTAAATAAAACATGACCTTATTACTGACTAGAACTTTCTTAAATTGGATTATATACATATTATTAAAACATAAATAAAGCATGACCTATTACTCCCAAAAACATAACTGGGTTTATTTAAGCCAATGTTTCACTGGGTAAGCAAGACTTACTATGATCTCAAATGACTAGTTTATCATATTTCAATTTTGCCAAAGTTGTATGAATGGTACAGAAGGGTTATGCACAAACACAATACAGAATTTAACCAACTGGCAAGTATTTTACTTATTGTGTTTTTAACAAAGTAAAGACATCCCTATCACTAAAACTTGAAAAGTTTCACATCTCTACTAATTTTTTTATACATGAGAATGAAAATTGAGTTTTGTTTTCTGTTCAGTATATTTGAAAAAAGAAAAGTAAGCTAAATATATATATAAATTTTATCATATGGTTATATTATCTGTGTTGTTATCCATCACATACACTAAATGTATTTTATACACAAGGGGGACTAATTACAAAGCCTCATCATTCTATGTGTGTGTGTGTATGTGTGTAGTAACAAGCCAACACTAATTCTCAGTGAGCACAAGTTTGGTAGTTTAGGGAAAGGCCTATGAAAATCATGATGATACTGCAGCCATGGTTATCTGATGATGACTGTAACAAAGGTACTTCCTTCATAACAACTACAAGTTGTGGGTGATTCTTCGACTCTTTACTTATTATAAAAAGTCACTTGAAAAGTTTCATTCATTTCTAATACACTATTCAATGTTTATAAAGCCCAGTTATCTTTTAAATTTTATAGCTACATATTCACTAGAAATTGCAGTCAAATACCTTGTAATTAATGTAATAATAATTTTGACGAGTAGCCTTTCCATCAGGTCCAGTTTCCATTCGAAGACGCATCTTTACAAATCGGTCATTTTTCAATTGTGCTATTACAGCTCGAAGTTGTTTACGTTCAAATTTCAAGAGTTCCACTAAGTCATCCTCCTTCATACATGGATTTCGTATTAGCATTTCTACAACAATGACATGTTCAATTGTGTAGAATCCTCTCATCACCATTCGAGCAAGACGTTTCAAAGCATTAGGCACTTCTGTCACAAATTCACCATCCATGTCAAACCCTTTTCAATAGGACTGAAACAAGATTAGCAATATCTAAAAAACAATAATAAAGTGGTTACAATATTTGATTGAAATTACTGTAAGAGCTTCACAACTGTTTATATTTTCATTTATACTACCCTTAGGAACTTTCAGAGAACAGTAAAACATCTAAATAAAATGCAGCAAAGGAAAGTCATACGAGCATTGTAAACAAAAGTCAGCTACAAGCACTGAAATAATTATTACTGATAAATAAATTCAAGTTTTGGAAGATCAAAAGAAATAAATGTATGAAAAATGTTAACACTTTCTCAACTGAAAGTGTATTTCTGATAGGTATTTATCTGATAAATGTATGAAAGAATGTTAACACTTTCTCAACTGAAAGTGTATTTCTGATAGGTATTTATCTGATAAATGTATGAAAGAATGTTAACACTTTCTCAACTGAAAGTGTATTTCTGATAGGTATTTATCTGATAAATGTATGAAAGGATGTTAACACTTTCTCAACTGAAAGTGTATTTCTGATAGGTATTTATCTGATAAATGTATGAAAGGATGTTAACACTTTCTCAACTGAAAGTGTATTTCTGATAGGTATTTATCTGATAAATGTATGAAAGGATGTTAACACTTTCTCAACTGAAAGTGTATTTCTGATAGGTATTTATCTGATAAATGTATGAAAGGATGTTAACACTTTCTCAACTGAAAGTGTATTTCTGATAAGTATTTATCTGCTCTCACCAAAGATATCTTGACCTTGATTTGCTCTCTAAGCATTGCTAAAATTTTTCAACAGCACACTACTCTGTGCTGACTGTGCGACTACCCTCCACCAATCATACTGCTCAACCTAAATAAGCACAGGTAATTCCCTCTACTATTGGACACAACCCTGACTTTCAAGAATTTGCAGAAGCAAGCCAGAAACCAGTGATGTCGAGAAACCCACTTGTTGAGAAATTTCTCAAGCCAGAAACCAGCAAATCAGTGTGGAAAAAGGGTGGGAAGTGAGTGAGAAGTAAAAACTTATCAGAAATATGTTTTCAGTGTCAGAAAATTTTATTTTCTATCCAAAGCAAGAATCCCACTTTCCAAATGTGGAGGTGGTCAGTGAAGGCATAAAGGGAATCAAGTAAGTGAAGAACAACCATCACGAAAGAGCAGGAAGCACACCAGTTCTGGAACAGCGTTGTTCTTCACAAAGTAAAACACAAAACTTAATAGACAGGTATCATTCCATCTAATACAGAATCTATAGACAACAGATAATATGAAAGATGTCCACATATGTAACAAGTTTAAGTATTTGACACAATCACAGTCAGAATAAAAGAAGGTGCCTGGAATCAGATATAAGAATATGTGGTTAGGGCTAAATGACTATAAACTTATCGAGTAAACCAAGTGGAATCCACATAAGCAAAAAAACATGGATGAAGTATCTTGGTCTATGTCAGGTGTGGTCTGTACAGGCAGAACACATTTAGTGAAAGAACCTTGCACAGTATTTTTGTTTTATATATTGTATGCAACAGATAGTGTGACCAACAAGTATGTTCAGCTTAGGTGAAAGCATCCAGTGGAAGTGCCTAGCATAGAATTTGTATTTCATGATCAACAAGTGCAGTCTACCCAGGTAAAAAAAACACGACAAGAACCACGCATTATGATATTGTATAATATGAAATATAACGACAACAGCCCTCGTCTCGTACTGTAGGTATATATAAATATTGTTTTATTGCACAAATCCCATTCCAGAGGAAACATTCACTGTCTACCACTCCAGTAATTTGGAATCAGAAGTGGCAATGGCTCCCATTCTCCATTAGAATAAAGGAGGGGGATGCACACTGGGGAGCCCAGGGGAATGACAAACTTGAGACAGTGCAATGACTGTCTGTAATTCCCTATTTTGAAAAGCAGGAAGACCAATATTACAAGAATCCCAGATCAGTAAGGATAGGAAAAAAATTGATGTCTGTGAGTGACAGTCCTTTATATATAATACAGTGATATACACACACAAGCAACCTGCAGTATTAAAGAAACACCCCAGATCCACAGTGAGCATTATGGAAGTATACAGATTTAGTGCCAAGATATAACAAATGAAACCAGGTGGGATCTTTAAATATGGTGTATATAACAAATTAGTGTAAAGAAGAACAGGATGTCAACTTACACCAGACAACGGTAAACAGACATGTAGAATCACCATAAGATGATATCCACTTGAGAAATATACAGCTATACACTGCAGATAGTGATAAATACATTGGGTGTTGTCCAATACCAACCTGAATGATCTCCGGCAAAAGACAGAGATTGCAAGCAGCTAAAAACAGTTAGATGAACATTTGGAGTGAAGACACATAATGTGGAGGGTCACTATTCATGGACATGTCAGAATATGCTAGTCATATAAATTGACAAAACTAACTTGTGACATAATAGGTTAAAATATCATTGGAAACAAGAGAAACACCATGAAACAAATAGACAAGAATAAGAACCAAGAAAGAAAACAGTATGAGTCATGTAACATAGCAGGTAATGAATTTGACAATGGAAACAATCCAAATCTGAAAGTGAAAACCGTCAGGAAAAATAAGGTAGGAAAAGATAAGAGGCCCAGTAACCTTCCTGAGCATCCAATATCCTCAGAAGAAAGGCCTAATCTGGACAGCAGATAACATACAAGAAATGGTAAAGAATCCTAGAAGTGGGAGAAAGGAAGGTGTTCAATAGGGTAGCCCTCAAAAGAGCAACAGTTCAAATAAAGAAATACTAAACAAACCACCAGATGAAGAACTGAGACAGGTGAAGAACAGAAGAATAAGATGTTCAGAAGCCATGGCCAATAGAAGTCTGAAGAAAGAACAAAGCCTCTGGTACATAGATAATGAGGAATTGCAAATGGTGAAGGAAAGTAAAAGTTCTACAAAGTGGGTGGGCCTAAGAGTTAAGGCATGGAACCAGACAAAAGTCACATGTGAAGCTGGAGTGGGATGACATGGGTATACAAAATATCAATTGTGGTTACAAAGCAATCAGGATGGATATAATGACAGGGCTATTATCAATATGGAGCAACCAGCAATAAACAACAAAGAGTAATCTGAATAAGGGTACAAAATCCAGAAGATAAATGAGAATGTATGATAGGGATATAGATGAAGACCCCTACAATCTGGACTGAAAACATCAATCCCCAAAGACCTGAGGAACTGCAGACTAGAGATAAAGGAAGTTTGGTATTCCACCAAGCAGAAAACACAAATGCAGAATTCCCAGTGGAGAACACACCCACATAAAATTCTGAGAATGAAGAAACCACTCCATGGGGGAAAACCTGGGTGGGACATAATAAGTGATCAGCCACAAGATTCATAACTCTGGAAACACAAAATGCCAGAACAGTCATGTCTTGTTTATGGTCCAGTACAAGAAATCTAATCTGAAAACAGAGATCTGAACTTTGTAATATAGCTGATGACAGTGAAATGGTTAAAATTAACAATAACCAACCATCCCTGCAGAAACAGAAGAAATCATAAATACATGTTTCTGCAATGATGCAGAAATGAAGGGGCATAAAAGAATGATGCACTGTTGAAAGATTTTTAGGGAAAATCAAGTTCAAGATAGCTTTGAGTACTGTTTGAAAATTATTCCCACAGGTTTCTGAAATTACAAAAATGAAAAGTTTCAAGCATTTTACTGTTTGCCTGAAAATGTTTTAGAAACATTTGAGGTGCAGGAGAGTGGGCAGAACAGTTTTACCCTTAATACAAACAGATTCAACTGAACAAGCTTATCACTCATATAAATGTTATGCTTTGCTGAACAAGCTTATCACTCATATAAATGTTATGCTTTGCTGAACAAGCTTATCACTCATACAAATGTTATGCTTTGCTGAACAAGCTTATCACTCATACAAATGTTATGCTTTGCTGAACAAGCTTATCACTCATACAAATGTTATGCTTTGCTGAACAAGCTTATCACTCATATAAATGTTATGCTTTGCTGAACAAGCTTATCACTCATATAAATGTTATGCTTTGCTGAACAAGCTTATCACTCATATAAATGTTATGCTTTGCTGAACAAGCTTATCACTCATATAAATGTTATGCTTTGCTGAACAAGCTTATCACTCATATAAATGTTATGCTTTGCTGAACAAGCTTATCACTCATACAAATGTTATGCTTTGGCATATTGGCCAATTTTTTTGTAAGAGGTAAGGTTAGTTCAGCACTGACTATGCAGATATGTTTTTTTATTGCCACCAAGTGGCAATCAATGTTTACCTGATTCATTTAAGCACCGGTCAAAGGTAATTTTTTTATTAACATCACATATGATGATAATCTCTAATTTTTTCAATACAAGATACAAAATTACATTAAGTAAACAACAATCCTAATTTTGACTAAAAATACAGCATTGGAAGAAACAAGTGCAGTTTCCATATAAAATTATTTATTGTTCAGCTATGAATACAGCCATGGAAAAGCAACTTGTGTGAACAAATGTTATCTAATCATCCTTCAATATTTATTGTATGTCCCTTCAAAAATCCTTCAAAATCAAAATAATGTCTGGAATTTTTCTGGCCCCAAAATGTGGAATGACTATGTACATATTTATGAATATGGTAAAATGTATTGTAATGACTTGGATTTTTTGCCCCAAAATGTGAAATGACTATATAAATATTTGTTTGTTTGGAATTAAGCACAAAGCTACACAACAGGCTAACCATACTCTGTCCACTACAAGTATCAAAACCTGGTGTCTAGCAGTGTGAGTCCAAAAACATACAGCTGTACCACTGGGAGACATGTAAGTACATATGAGTATGATAAAATATACTGACCCTCTTTTAACAGTTTTGTAAAAATTCAATAAGAATTTTCTTTTCCATTTTTTTTAGAAATTTAATGAATGTTACTTTTTTAATGAACTACCTTTTCTTCTACAATTTAAATAGTTATTATAAATGTTGATTTGTAATGATCATGTAATATACATACTTATGATTAATTGAATCTTTTAAGTGAGCCACATCTCAAATTATTTGTAGGATTGCAGCCAAAAATAGTTACCAATGAGAGTACCAAACAATGTAGGATTGCAGCCAAAAATAGTTCCCAATGAGAGTACCAAACAAAGTAGGATTGCAACCAAAAATAGTTACCAATGAGAGTACCAAACAAAGTAGGATTGCAACCAAAAATAGTTACCAATGAGAGTACCAAACAATGTAGGATTGCAGCCAAAAATAGTTACCAATGAGAGTACCAAACAAAGTAGGATTGCAGCCAAAAATAGTTACCAATGACAGTACCAAACAATGTAGGATTGCAGCCAAAAATAGTTGCCAATGAGAGTACCAAACAAAGTATTTTAAAGTAAGAACATAAGAAAAGTACATTTGATTTTCTCTACTTTCTACCAAGCTAATTTTTTTTAGTTTCACTGTAACTGAATACTTTGACCTGATTAAAATTTAATATTAATTAGTTGAAAGTAATACCAAATAGCTGTATGTATGTATATTTATTCTTCAATGATTTCAAGAATTCAGCTGCCAACTCCTGAAAGAGTCCCACAAATAAAACCCACATATTATTAAAACAATCACACTGACAGCAACATCAACACAGCATAACCTTCTGGTTACAATCAACATCATGTCTGTACACACATAGTAATACCATTAAGTTAGTATAGAATACAACAATTGTGAATAACAAATTAAGCCATGCAATCAATGAAACTTAATTTAGAATGACTTGGATGATAATGTGGTGCATGTTGTTAGTGTAAAGCCTTATAAAGTGATTAAATGTGTACATGTGAAGATTTAGTTTAGTTTTGATGCAGAAGTAACTTTGACAGTTCAATATACTTATGAAATGTTAGTATTCTTAATATTTTATATCACAATATTTTATTAAAGCACTACTAAAGTACAAAGGAAGAAACACACATATTGAAAACACCTGGAAGTGCATGTAACAGAAACACACTTGGCTCAATGAACTGAATTTTTAATTAATAATCAAACAAAGCAATAACTCCTATACAGTGTTCCAACAAAAAATTTTAAATATATGTAACATAATCATGCACACAAATCATCCCTAAATTTTTAACTCTTGCCATATAACTTTATCAAATAACACTACAATTGAGAAGTACACAATTAATCTTATTTTAATTTACAATATCCTTTAAACAAAATCAAGAGCTCTGTTGCTAAGTTTATAGTAACCACTCTTACTAAAGGGCTTAAATGTTTTACCAACAATACTTTTCTCACACAAAAGCTGCTTGAAATGTCCCAATACACATAACTTTATATTTATACACATATTTAATACACAATATTTAATACACATTTAATACACATAACTTTATATTTATACACATATTTAATACACAATATTTAATACACATTTAATACACATAACTTTATATTTATACACATATTTAATACACAACTTTATATTTATATACATATTTAATACACAATATTTAATACACATTTAATACACATAACTTTATATTTATACACATATTTAATACACAATATTTAATACACATTTAATACACATAACTTTATATTTATACACATATTTAATACACATTTAATACACATAACTTTATATTTATACACATTTAATACACCTAACATTTAATACACATAACATTATACACATAATATTTAATACACATTTAATACACATAACTTTATATTTATACACATTTAATACACCTAACATTTAATACACAACTTTATACACATATTTAATACACAACTTTATATTTATACACATAATACACATAACTTTATACACATATTTAATACACAACTTTATATTTATACACATAATACACATAACTTTATATTTATACACATATTTAATACACAATATTTAATACACATTTAATACACATAAATTTATATTTATACACATATTTAATACACAATATTTAATACACATTTAATACACATAACTTTATATTTATACACATATTTAATACACATTTAATACACAACTTTATATTTATACACATATTTAATACACATTTAATACACATAACTTTATATTTATACACATTTAATACACCTAACATTTAATACACATTTAATACACCTAACATTTAATACACATAACTTTATACACATTTAATACACCTAACATTTAATACACATAACTTTATACACATATTTAATACACATAACTTTATATTTATACACATAATACACATAACTTTATAGATTCAATATAATTTCGTACTTTTTATCCTATTCACTAAAACTAGAATCATCTTCTTTGTTGTATTTCATCAACAAAATATGTGAATGACAAAATCTATTTGGTCCTTGCATCTTCATGTTTTAGGAAAAGTCAAAATAATTTAAAATAAACCCTTTCTTTTTCAGAAATTCACAGACTTCCTTCTCAGCTCTTGAAATCAAAAGATTTTTCATGTTCTGCCAGAATTATTTCATGATGTCCTGATAATTATGGCCATACCTTATAAAATTCCAACCCATTTATAAAGGTGGGTAATACTATGGTTTGGATTAGTTTTCAGCCAAAGAGACATAAATGTTATCAAGCACTCTTACCTTGTGATTAGCAAATCAGGATTTTTGGCTAGACACTGCCAGCATCTAATGTAAATTCATTCCTATTGGAAAATAAAACTGTCTTATCAGAATGTTAATGATTGTGGTCTTCCACAAATCTCTTCTCCTTGAGACATATGGAACTTATAAAATGGATATATTTATATATTCATCCATTTAGACAGACTCTTAACATAAGTCAACCTCTGTCTTTCCTTCAGTCATTGCAGCTATAACCAGACTTTCAATTCTTCTTTTCTTATAACATGTCTGAGAAATTTCAATTGTCTCTTTCTGATGTTAGTCAGCAGCTTCATCCTGTAACCTGCTCTTGTTAAATATCTTCATTTAAGGTGTGACTTGACAACATATCTTCAAGATGTGCATAAAAACTAGTAGCTTCAATTCTCATTCTTCATACTTGACAATACTGTCCAACATTCAGATGCACACACGAGATCCGGTATGACACAGCAATTCAAATCTCTTAACTTTGACCCAAAGTAATTTCACTATTTATATTTTTTCATTTTTGAAACATCCTATTCTATGCTGTATTTTATTATCACCTTTCCCACGTGATGCAATTCAGCTTCCCAGATAGTTGACTTTGACAAAGTATACAGGAATGATCTTCTCTCTAATTACCAAGCATTCTGTTTTCCTTCAGTTCAATACTTTTACCAATAACTATGCCAAAAATATTTTCAAAACAAGACCCAAAACTTGAGTGTTTTCAAATACTTGCCTGTTCTTCTTTATTCTCTTGAAGAAGAATAGTCAACTATTTGAAAGAGCTTGAATTTTGTCTCATTTTGAAAATATTGCAACTTTTATAGGTGATCCTGTGTGCTAACCTGAAATTATACCTGAAGCTTTTTGCACCTTCTCTTCTTTATCAGCTATTAATACTGTCATCAGGATAAAGCATGTAGTTCAAATTCTGTCCACCAATGATAAATGACCACAGATTATGCTTGGCAAAATACTGCAGTAGGTTTCCAGTTCTTGCTGCAGGTTTCAGTGCTCAACCAACTTGAGCACATCTCATCTATCATTGTCCCATTTGCACTAGGCAGAATGACTTTCCTCTAAGGAATGTCAAATACAATGCAAAGATTACCTGTCTTTATCAAATCTTAAATTTCTGTCCTCTCATCTTGTTGTCTTCAGAATACAGCAGAAGAAATCCCAGGCCTTCATCTTAACAGTTATCTAGGTATCTTAGAAACTTAAAGAGGATCACCTCTTACCATCATTTTCCCCATAGAAAATACATCAATATATCCTAATCCATCCATATAATAAAGTCCTTCCATCCCTACAATAATCCTAGAAATCTTCTCTGAACCCTGTCTTACATAAGGAGTGCAAATCTCTGCATAATACTCCAACTGAAGACTAACCAATGATTTGTAGGGAGAATTTGTAATCAATATTCTAGAAATATATCCTAAACTTCTATTAGTTTAACTACTGGCAACTTTATCTCAATGATTTGACTGACTTATACACCATTATGCCAAGATAAATATTAAACATATAAAAATAATGAAAATTTAAAACAAAGATCTAAATATCAACAAATGTAAAATCAAAGAAGTAATCTTACAGCTTAAGTGAACAAAGTCCTTTCTCAATTCATTACTTATTAGGTTAGTTGGTTTTTTTTGTTTGGCATTTATTGATGCAAAACACCTAGGCTATCTGTGACAAACAACTGGTAAAAATTAAAATTAAAATTATAATACATAAAAAAGAATAATATTAAAATGTAACAAAGTCCAATCTTTGAATTAAAAACTTAAAGTTAAAAAAGAGGCCAATGCTGTTAAAAATTGAAAAACACAACTGAGGTGTACAGTGTCACCATTGCCAGTGATGGTTTCCAATGTTAATGGTGAACCCAGAGGAAATATATGACTAAAATGGTGCCATTGCTCATGGTTTCAACAACGTTAAGACAGTAAAATGTGGACTATTGTGACTTGAGTGCGACAGACCACATATTAGTGTATCAGTCCCAGATAAAAGAAAATAATGAGTTAAACCAATGCATAGCCTAGCTAAGACAACTTCCTCTTTCTGATCCTTACAGAAGAAAGACAGCAAAAGTCAAATTGAAAGTTTTATCTAGAAAACCTTATCACGTTGCTCACTCCAAGCCAACTGCCAATTGACATGGATCTGAGCCTTGAAAACAGGACCATAGTCCACATATGGGACAGGCACGATCATGATAGCACCAGAGCAAACAATCATCGCTGTGATTTTAGCAAGCTCATTCCCAGAAATGCCAACATGGACCATAGTCCACATATGGGACAGGCACGATCATGATAGCACCAGAACAAACAATCTTAGCTGTGATTTTAGCAAGCTCATTCCCAGAAATGCCAACGTGGACCATAGTCCACATATGGGACAGGCACGATCATGATAGCACCAGAACAAACAATCTTAGCTTGATTTTAGCAAACTCATTCCCAGAAATGCCAACATGGCCTGTGGCCTGGTATTCAGAAGAACTGGATGATAAAGAGAAACAAGCAAGTCAGTTTTTATATCAAAGAGAACAGGGTTAGAACTAGCATGAAGTGATTCCAAGGCCAGTAGAGTGCTAAGCAAATCAGTATAAATAGTACAGTTTGTGTACTACATAGGTTCTAGGGCAAGAGAAGTGGTGTACAGTTTGGCAGTGAACACAGAAACTATTGAGGGGATCCTGTGTGCAACCACTAAACCCCAACAAACCATGATGTAAACTATTCACATAAATGGAAATGGAAGGATGGTTCAAAAGATGTTCAGCAAACAGAAAACAGTACTTTCAATCTGGAGTATCCTCCTTCTTCAGATGACTCAAAAAAAGGTCACATTTTGGAATGGTAATAAGCCATGATAAGATGAGCTGACCAGTGGAGAAAGTAAAGGCATCCAAGAACAGACCCAGTTCAAACAACTGCATCTGAATACGAGGGTCAAAAGAGGCAATGGCAGACTGTCTATTTTAAAAAAGCATGGCCCACTGAGGAAGAAAAATACAACCCCAGGTGGAATGCTATGGTAATAATTGAAGTTTTGCTGCATACAGTAAAGACAGTTGCAAACAGCAGAGATGTAGAGGAGGTACAAACTCTGGACTGGAAAGGTGTAGAAAGCCCTTGTGCACAGCTGAAGCACATGATGGCAAACAGGACCCAAAATCTTCATGGCCCAGGTCCTGGCAGAGCCATAGATCAGAGACTCATAGTCCAGTTTTGATCGAATGAGTAAATGATAGATTTTTAGCACAGAACATCGATCGGTACCCAAGAGGTAGAAGAGAGGACACAGAGGATATTCAGTGCTCTTGTACACTTAACATGCACCTGCTTGATGTGTGGAATAAAGGTCAGCTTATAGTCAAAGATAAACCCCAAGAACTTTGACTCAGGAACCATGGCAAGCACAACTTCTTCAAAGAGGAGCTCAGGACCAGGGTGAATACCCCATTAGCAGCAGATGAGCATGTAAATGGCTTTAGAGTGAGAAAAGGTAAAACCATTTGCTGTGGTCCACTTCAGTAAATGATTGAGGGTATATCTGTAGCTGCTGCTCAATAATTCTCATCATAGAGACTACTTGCAACTGATAGCATTAATCTTTATATTGAAATGTATGACACCCAAGACATGGCCCTGAGAGACTCCAAGTTCCTGTGGGAAAGAACAGGAAAGTGTCAAACCCACATGAACTTGGAATTGCCAATCCATTAAAATGTTTATTAAAAATGGACAAATGGCCACACAACTCATATGAATGAAGGTGTTGCAGGATGTCATACCTCCACGTAGTATCATAAGCTTTCCAAAGGTAAAAAATACAGAAACAAGGTGTTGTCACTTGAGAAAGACTTCCCTAATTGACATTTCAAGTTGAATCTGATGGTCAATGATGGAGCACTGTCATCAGAACCTACACTGGGTGGGTGAGAGGAGGTTGTTTGATTTGAGGAACTAAATAAAATGTCCATTAACCATCTTCTCTAAGATCTTAAAGAGATAACTCATCAAAGTAGTTGGACAGTAGTTTGAAGGAATTTTGGGATCCTTCCAGGCTTAAAAAAGGGAGGAAAATAGCATGGCCCCAAGCATTAGGATAAACATTCTCCTTCCAGAAAAACAACCAGAAGAACAGCAAAAGAGGCAGGAAATAGATAGTGCTGCATCTTGTAGTGAATAACATTAGGTCTGACTGATGTACTGCCAGACCAATGAAGAGCAAGCTTGAGTTCCACCAGCATAAAGGGAAGATTATACTCATAGAGACGATCAGCCCAAAGGAAAAGATGTGCTCGCTCTGCCCAAGTCTTGATGGCTAAGATGATGGGAGATAAGGCAGAAGTACTAGATGTACAAAAAAAGCCTTCATAGAGAGTAAGTATCAATGATGCTCTGGGCATCAGCAACTTCCTGGCCATTAGAGAGCAAGATTTTATCCCATATGACTTTAGAACTGGTAGTGGGAGAAAAGTAGAAAGGTTATGATCAGAGAGCATATGCTCTACAGAACAACTCATCCCATCAATATCAGTACCACCCCACAGAGTATTATGTCCATTAAAGTCCTTGAGGACTAAAAAGGAAGATGGTAACTGTTCAATGAGAGCATCAAGGTCTGACTGATCATAGGTTCTTCAGGAGAGAGGTAGAGAGAATTAACAGTGATGGTACAACCCAAGGAAACATGGATGGCTATGGCCTTCAAGAGTGTATTGAGCTGCAAAGACAGGGTGGGCATGTGCTGTTCTACCAGCACTGCCACACCTCCATGCACTTGTCCATCACACAACATGTTATTCCAGTGTACAGAAAACTGCCAAAAGGTGACTATCTGCAGGTTTCAGAAAAGGTTCCTGTACAAAAGACACACAGGATGGTAAGAATCAATCAGCACATTGTTGTCATTCAACTTTGAATGGAAACCTCAGCATTTTCAAAATGGCCATTTTTTACTAATGTGAAGGGAATTGGACCTTCTAACTTTGACCACATAGTTTCTCCTTATTAGAAGGTTTATCAACCTCCATGGATCCTACCCTAGGTTGAGTGGGCAAATCTCTGTCAATAGACAAAGATTCCAGTGACTAAGGGTGTGAACAATTAATCATTCTGCATCTCGGGGCTGAAAAAGAAGATGGATGCAAGAAAACACCAGAAGCTGGAGCCAAAGAAAGTAGATCCGGGGGAGCTACTAGAAGGAATATTGGGGATGGAGATAGGTGTTGATGCTGACTTACCAACTCTCTTAACCCTTTCGGTGCAGTTGGCGACTGCAGGTGACCTTCCTTTATTCCTGTTATTCTTATGTATTGAATTTAACATATATAGTATTGGGTACAATCACTGAATATTTCAGGGACTTTTGTTGAGTTATTGCTGAGATATCATGCTTTTAGTACTGATACCGTAATTAGTTGAAGTATCAAACATATATATTCAGCACCATGCCAAACATTACAAGTTGTTATTCAGTGCCAAAAGGGTTAACCACAGAGGGCAAAAGCTTCTTCATATGGATTTAAAACAACTCTGTTGGAGACAGGAACACATCTGTCAGCACTCCCACTCTAATAGTAGAATAGAATGTAGAAGCATACACCAAAATGGAGTGGTGGGCAATAACATTCAAGCCTCAGGGTAAGATATGTTGTGAACCATTTTCAAATGCTGTACCTGTTTTCCCTCCATCCACCTAGGGCAAGAATGAAAGTAAGAGAGGTAAGATTCACTACAATTAGCACAATGAGAGTCCATTTTGCACTCACAGGCATCATGGTCCTTGCCACTGCAATGATTGATTGGTTGGTTGGTTGGTTTGGTGTTTTATGGCACAAAACAACTTGGCTATCTGCACCAAACAGCTGGTAAAAAGTTAAAATTAAAGTAAAATTATTAAAATTTATACCAGAGCAATGAGCCCAACTCAAGGAACCATGACATTATATTTTGAGTGACTGAACTACTAACATTGGAAACATCTGAAATGGTTCAAAATATATGACAGTACTTTGCAATTTAAATAACCCACCTTGATGGTGGCAAGTGGACGTGGTAACATAAATGTCAAAATTAGGACATTGGTCCATCTTTGTGAGTGGAGATATGCCTCACTGCAGAAACTCCTTAGGTGGAAAAACTTGCAAAGATTTCTGACTCAGGGATGTTCTTCAAATCCCTCTTGACAATAACTCCTTGTGATGAATTCAAAGTAGCATGAGGAGTAACCTCAATGGATATATCCCCAATGGCCTTTAAATGAAAGAAAAGTTCACTATGTTTTGGAGTGGATATTTCCACCAAGATCTCTGCAGTAAGTAGCTTTTCAGCTGACTTATAAGAGCCAGCAAGCCCCTCTTGTCCCTTCTGAATAAAAAAGGGAGACATCTGTCCTAAAGAATTGTCTGATAGAGAATGTAATATCTGAAAATGAGGTACAGGTGTTGAAGAAGTTAAAGATTGCTGTTCAGAATCTTCAAAATGAGGTACAGGTGTTGAAGAAGTTAAAGACTGCTGTTCAGAATCTTCAAAAAGAGGTACAGATGTTGAAGAAGTTAAAGATTGCTGTTCAGAATCTTCAAAATGAGGTACAGATGTTGAAGAAGTTAAAGATTGCTGTTCAGAATCTTCAAGATGAGGTACAGATGTTGAAGAAGTTAAAGATTGCTGTTCAGAATCTTCAAAATGAGGTACAGGTGTTGAAGAAATTAAAGATTGCTGTTCAGAATCTTCAAAATGAGGTACAGGTGTTGAAGAAGTTAAAGATTGCTGTTCAGAATCTTCAAAATGAGGTACAGGTGTTGAAGAAGTTAAAGATTGCTGTTCAGAATCTTCAAAATGAGGTACAGGTGTTGAAGAAGTTAAAGATTGCTGTTCAGAAACTTCAAAATGAGGTACAGGTGTTGAAGAAGTTAAAGATTGCTGTTCAGAAACTTCAAAATGAGGTACATGTGTTGAAGAAGTTAAAGACTGCTGTTCAGAATCTTCAAAAAGAGGTACAGATGTTGAAGAAGTTAAAGATTGCTGTTCAGAATCTTCAAAATGAGGTACAGATGTTGAAGAAGTTAAAGATTGCTGTTCAGAATCTTCAAGATGAGGTACAGATGTTGAAGAAGTTAAAGATTGCTGTTCAGAATCTTCAAAATGAGGTACAGGTGTTGAAGAAATTAAAGATTGCTGTTCAGAATCTTCAAAATGAGGTACAGGTGTTGAAGAAGTTAAAGATTGCTGTTCAGAATCTTCAAAATGAGGTACAGGTGTTGAAGAAGTTAAAGATTGCTGTTCAGAATCTTCAAAATGAGGTACAGGTGTTGAAGAAGTTAAAGATTGCTGTTCAGAATCTTCAAAATGAGGTACAGATGTTGAAGAAGTTAAAGATTGCTGTCAAGAATTTTCAAAATGAGGCACAGATGTTGAAGAAGTTAAAGATTGCTGTTCAGAATCTTCAAAATGATGTACAGGTGTTGAAGAAGTTAAAGATTGCTGTTCAGAATCTTCAAAATGAGGTACATATGTTGAAAAAGTTAAAGATTGCTGTTCAGAATCTTCAAAATGAGGTACAGGTGTTGAAGAAGTTAAAGATTGCCGTTCAGAATCTTCAAAATGAGGTACAGGTGTTGAAGAAGTTAAAGATTGCTGTTCAGAATCTTCAAAATGAGGTACAGGTGTTGAAGAAGTTAAAGATTGCTGTTCAGAATCTTCAAAATGAGGTACAGGTGTTGAAGAAGTTAAAGATTGCTGTTCAGAATCTTCAAGACATAGTCGTTTACTTATCTTCTGTTTTTTTTTTTTTTTTTTTATTTTGGATTAGAGGATTCATAATAAAGAAAGAATATTTTGATGCCCACTGACCCCATCCACCATGGAGCTTTATGAGGGGTTGCACTACAATGCCAAACAAAGACATTGCAGCAATGCCAGTGTTTCATGAGCACCATTCCCAAGTACCAACATCAGAATGTTCAACACTGATATTTGGTTAACACTAACCCAAGTGGACCAGCTGACAGACCCTGAGGGAACCACCCCAAGACTGCCCATCTACAGGAATTCAAGGCCAAAGTGGTGTGTTAGTGTTGGAGCCCCCAACCACCAGGATCCTCACAGCAAACAAGTGGGTGGATGTTTAGATTCCAGAGAAGGTAAACTAAAAGTGCAGAACCTTCTCTGGGAGGTTCCCTCATCACATACAAGAATCCACACTAGGTGGTATCTATTTGGAAGAACTACAAGATGAGTACAAAGAAAGCAAATGGAAAGGAGAAGAGAGGAAAATATATGATAAAAGAAAACCTAAAATTATTAAGTGAATCTGCCAGGTAAACATTTATATCCAAAAGCAATGAGCTTCAATTAAATAGCCAAAGTAAAATATTTGGAAAGATAGAAAATAGAAGGAAGGAAAATGAATAAAGTATGATGCAGAGACAACTATGGAAGATGTGTGCTAGTCATGGATAGACAAGGAGAGAAGAACACTCTGAACAAAAAAGAAGGAAGGCTTTAGATAAGAAATGAAGTTGGAATGATAATGGACAGACTGGATGGGAGAGAGAGGAGTGAGGTTGCAGAAGTAGGAAGAGAAAGCAGAGCAAGAGGAGAAAAGGAGAACAAACCATGGCTAAGATGGCCAGTACATAGTATTCAGGAGGACCCAAAATGTAAAGGAGTAGAAGGGTAGACACAGAGAAAAAAAATTGGATCAGTCCTAAAGGAATGCATCTCCAAATAAGGCTGAGAGATGAAGAACAGAGGGCCAGAAAGAAGGGAATAAGGTAATTAGGAGAGTGGCAAAAATACTCAAAAATGTCCCAATGAGTAAACAGCCATTTGAATACCAGAAAGATGAAAAACCAATCCATAGATAGTATTTTGGCAGGCCTCAAGAGACTAGTAATGACAAGAATAAATAACACAGAAAAGGATGTCGGTAATGTGGTAAAAGGGGAGAATGAGAAAGTGTTCCCCTAATGATTGATAAAAAATGAAAAATTCAGGATTGACTATATTTATCATAAGACATTTATGAACCATCCTAAAATAATCCAAAATTCAATGCAGCACCAAAAGGACTAAGAGATGTATCTGAAGAGGTATTTCATGTTACCAATAGCCCAACTTCATGAGAGTTGACACATACCCTAAATTACATCATGGGAGCTGAATGTAAAAGCTAAGTTGACTCATAAATGGGTATAAGAGATAAAATTAATGAAAAACATCAGAAATTTGAGTTGAATGTCGTGACAGGAGACTTAAAAGATTGTTACAAAAGGAGTTCAGTCAATTTACACTAACATAACAAGTGGGATACCTCACTATTCAGTCTTAGCACCATTGTTCTTTTTTATTTAGATTAATGATAAAGATGAAATAATAGTTGATAAGTTACTTCGATTTGATTATGGATATTAAGATCTTAAGTGTTGCTGGCTGTGAAGAGGATGCTGCTGATTTACAAAAGGATTTAGATCATTCAGTGAGTTGGGAGAATAATTGGTAAATGAATTTTAATTATAATAAATGCAAGATAATACATGCAGATGTCATAATTTGAACGATAAGTTGGATTGGAATAACCTTATCAACGTCATAAATTAAAAAGATCTCGGTGTAATATTCAATCAGTCCTGAAAGCCATTTAAACAGTGTGGTAGGGCAAACAGGATTTCAGGTTGTATCTACAGAAATATTGAATACAAGTGTAAAAAGAGATTATAATTTCATTGTACAGGTCAAAGATTAAGCCATGTTTAAATTAATGTTCAATCTTGGGCTCTTTACTTCAGGATAGACATTGAAGTGTTGAAAAGGATTCAGAGAAGGGTAAGAAGAATGGTGTCTGGGATGGAAGAGAAGTCATGTGAGGAGAGGTTGAAATCTCTCAAACTGCCTTCTCTTGAAAAAAGAAGAGTTAGGGGAAATATGACTGAAATCTTTAAGATTGGAAAGGGAACTGATATTTTGATAAATCATCTTTCTTCACACAAATTTCAGAAGGGGTAGGAGACATCTTCAATTAATACACTTATTTTCTAGCATGGTGATTGGCTTTTGGAATGAGTTGCTTACAAATGTTGTGGAGGTAGTAAATTTAAAAGAAAACTTGATAAGCATATGAATGATAAGGGCTGGCTTTAAGATTTTTTAAAATTTATATCTTAATAGTTTTAGTTTAGTTCAGAAAATGGAATAATCAAGATAGATTAATAAATCCCATGTTTCCAAAATATTATAAAAGATGCAATGTTGTTCTGAGTGGCTGCTTTTGTACTCAACACATACTTACACGAAACATCAGAAACAAAGTCACCTGGCTCAGTATTTTTTGTCTTTGGAATATTGCACAAAGCTACTTGAGGGCGATCTACTCTAGCCATCCCTAATTTAGCAGTGTAAGACAAGAGGGAAGGCAGCTAGTCATCACCATACACTGCCAAATCCTGGGCTACTCTTTTACCAAGGAATAGTGAAATTGACTGTCACATTATAATGCCCCCAAGACTGAAAGGGGAAGCATGTTTGGTGCAATAGTGATTCAAACCCGCAACCCTCTTATTACAAGTTGAACACCTCAATCCACCTGGCCATGCCGGGCCCCTGGCTCAATAAATAAACATTAAATGTATATTTGTTTTACTTAAGAAAGGTTCATTTATACTGGTTAACGTTTAAACGTGTTTAATGGGTGTTTTATTTTACTTTAAATACATATTTGTTCATTAATGTGCATTAATAAATATAACAAACAAAATAATAATTAATTGAAACTTTAAAAATCTAAATATGGGAATTAAAAAAAAAACAATACTGAAGATCTACCACTGACCATTTGTTCAACCTACAAATCCCTATTATGACTCCACTATAAAAATTATTGTAGCTCATAGCCACTGTACTGTGAAATCACACAGGAATTTTGTAAGAAACTGAGTGATATTTTTAAACTTAATATAACCACCTTCATTTTACATAAGTATGAGATACATAAGTATTTCATACAGCTCTTGATGAACTGAGATACATTAGTATTTTATACAGCTCTTGATGAACTGAGATACATTAGTATTTCATACAGCTCTTGATGAACTGAGATGCATTAGTATTTTATACAGCTCTTGATGAACTGAGATACATTAGCATTTCATACAGCTCTTGATGAACTGAGATGCATTACTATTTCATACAGCTCTTGATGAACTGAGATACATTAGTATTTTATACAGCTCTTGATGAACTGAGATACATTAGTATTTCATACAGCTCTTGATGAACTGAGATACATTAGTATTTCATACAGCTCTTGATGAACTGAGATACATTAGTATTTTATACAGCTCTTGATGAACTGAGATGCATTAGTATTTCATACAGCTCTTGATGAACTGAGATGCATTAGTATTTCATACAGCTCTTGATGAACTGAGATACATTAGTATTTCATACAGCTCTTGATGAACTGAGATGCATTAGTATTTTATACAGCTCTTGATGAACTGAGATACATTAGTATTTCATACAGCTCTTGATGAACTGAGATATATTAGTATTTTATACAGCTCTTGCTGTTTTTAGATAAATGTTATGATAGAGGTTGTAATTAGCAACTCACTACACATATACTGATCAAAAGACTAAAGGTGGAAGACTTTTGAAACACTTTCTCTGTACTCATGCTTCCAGAACAAGCAGATGCCATCCATTCAACCAAATTTCATCCATGTACTGTTTTTTAGGATTGCCATAACTATGTTACAATGGTAAATGTCAAATCATAAAATACCATTACAGTGTTACAATGGTAAGTGTCAAATTATGAAAAGAAAAAAAAATCATCATGCATACCCTGGTGGGAATCAATTGCTAAATGTGTTGTTACACTAGAGGGAAACCCTGCCAAAGAGAAGTGATTTTCATGTATTATAGCAAAAACTATTTTTATGTGAAGTTCCAACTCACCACAGATCTATGCACTTTGTCTCACTACATCATGAGAATATACAAATCAATCAAATTTCACAACTGTCTTCACTGTGGGCCTTGCAAGACCAGAGATTAGACGAAGTGTGATAACTGTTGACAAATTGTTTAGATAAATCATGTTGGTTCAATACATTTCATTATTTTCTTAAAAGTAATTCTTTGAAATATTTTCAATGAACCTGCTGTCATAATATTAAGCATACCAATACCTTGAAGATGAGCGTCAGGTGTTTGGTTTCATTTAAAGCATTAAAAATCAAACAAAAACTTTTAAATATATTAATTTGTTGTTAAAACGTCTCAATGGTCCAAGATAGAGTTGTTTTTTTCAGTCTTGGCCAGTTAAAACATGATTTTTTAACAACATTAACAAACAGAAATTCTATCTTAGTACATATCCAGATATTCACTCACTTACTGATACGTAAATTTAAAAAATAAAAATATTTAACTTTTACAATATTTAGTTTTAGAATATACCTGGCTGGCTGTAGTGGTGCTCTACTACGTATTATTATAAACTAAGTTTTTAATAGCTATTTGACAATAATACTTTGGAAATTCAACATAAACATTCTGAAATTATAACGTACACAAATAATACCTTGTCTTATTGAAAGCTTTCAAGAATACGAGTAAAAAAAAAATCAGTAAATCTCTTTACACACTTCTGTCACCATCTCTTCGAAGTCTAACGAACATTAAATCCTTAGCGCTATCTAGTGATTAATAATAAATTCAATGTTTCTTTTCTTCAGGTGAAAGATAAATATTATACTTAGACATTTCTACTATTATCATATTTTACTGTAGGTTAGCATGATCCCACAATTGCTAAATATATTAGATATCAGAAGGATAAAGGATATATGTGGCGAATGAGTTGCTGTAACCAATGGTATAATTCTGAATTATTCAATTTGTGTACTTTTCTTTTAAGAATTCAACAAAGGGAAAGGTTCATAGTATTTAGGTCCTGCATAGTCAGGTGAATTAAGATGTTCGACTCGTTATCTGAGGGTCGCGAGTTCGAATCCTCGACACATCAAACATGCTCGCCCTTTCAGCCGAGGGGACGTCATAATATGACAGTCAATCCCATTATTTGTTGGTAAAAGAGTAGCCTAAGAGTTGGCGGTAGGTGATGATGACTTGATCCTAAATTAGGGATGGCTAGCGCAGATAGCACTCGTGTAGCTTTGCGCGAAATACCCAAACAAACAAACAAAATCGTAGTCTTAAACTAAAAATACTACTTGTGTATTTTTGTTTATGTTTATTAGTATCTGTAATGCAACGTTGTAGAAAAATTGTGTTTTCTAGCATCTATAATATTATGCTGTTGCTTTTTGTGCTATCTGTGATATGTTTATCATGGATATGAAAACTCGATTTTAACTCTGGTAACTCTCATAAATACAGTTTATTTGTTTGAAGTTAAACACAAAGCTACAAAGTGGGCTATTGTGCTTTGCCCATCATGGGTATACAAACTCAGTTTTCAGCGTTTCAAGTCTGTAAGCATACAGCTTTACCCTTAGGCCATATAGTTGAGCTATCAAGGGAAAGAGTGGCCTGGCATGGCCAAGTGCGTAAGGCGTGCGACTCGTAATCCGAGGGTCGCGGGTTCGCGCCCGAGTCGCGCTAAACATGCTCGCCCTCCCAGCCGTGGGGGCGTATAATGTTACGGTTAATCCCACTATTCGTTGGTAAAAGAGTAGCCCAAGAGTTGGCGGTGTGTGGTGATGACTAGCTGCCTTCCCTCTAGTCTTACACTGCTAAATTAGGGACGCCTAGCACAGATAGCCCTCGAGTAGCTTTGTGCGAAATTCTAAAACAAACAAACAAGGGAAAGAAAAAAATTCCGTTGGCGATGTATTATTACAAACACATTAATGATTATAAGTACATATATGTCATTCTTTCGCCTGTTTGTAAGCTGTGTGAATCTTTCGGGCAAACAACTAGCTATTCTAAATAACGAAGTGCTAATTTTTATAAGTAGTTTTATTGAATGTTATTATGCTAATTCTGACAATAATGATGAATTGTTTAATATTTATTTTTACATTTATGCATATTATAAGCATTCTTAAAAAAAATTAATACTGAGTGACTTCATTAAATTAAATTAAAACAAAATCAAAAGGAAGGTTTGGTTTGTTTTGAATTTTGTGCAAAGCTACTCGAGGGCTATCTGGGCAAGCCGTCCCTAATTTAGTAGTGTAAGACCAAAGGGAAGGCACCTAGTCATCACCACTTACCGCCAACTCTTGGGCTACTCTTTTACCAACGATTAGTGGGATTCACCGTTACCTAATAACACCCCCACAGCTGAAAGGGCGAACATGTTTAGTGCTAAAAGGAAGGACTGCGTTAAAAACAGCAAATCCAAACATCTGACTAATTATATTAGTTTGTTATAACCAAAACAAGCTGAAACAAAAATAAGTTAAAAAATAAAAAACGCTGCACTAATTTAAAGAATTCCAGGGTACAAGCTATAATATGGAATATAAAATGTACCCTCAGTTTTGGAGATGACAGATAAGTAGGACCCATATTGCGGTGGGGATACACCGTCCATCATTCTTATTGAATGATTCGTTCGCCAGTCTCACATAAAGAAATAAAATAAAGTAAAGGAATAGGAATATAAATTAAAATAATAGATATAAAAATAGAAATTAAGAGAGCTAAATATGGGTGCTAAAGCCCAATTTAAATAATTTTGATAAAAGAAAATATTTTGCTATTCCAATTTATGGCTTACCCTTTTTCAATGGTAATGTACCATACCTTTCTGTTTGCTTTGAATTTCGCGCAAAGGTACACGAGGGCTATCTGCGCTAGCCGTCCCTAATTTAGCAGTGTAAGACTACAGGAAAGGCAGCTAGTCATCATCACCCACCGCCAACTCTTAGGTGACTATTTTACCGACGAATAGTAGGATTGACTGTAAAATTATAACTCCCCACTCGGTTGAAAGGGCGAGCATGTTTGGTGTGTCGAGGATTCGAACCCGCGACCCTCAGATAAAAAGTCAAGTCTTAACCACCTGACGATGCCTATATGTTATTAGCATTATAACTTCGCAATTATTCAGATGTTGTAAAATTTGTAATAAATTACAATATTGTATTGGTGATGTTGCAACACTGATGCAAAAATTAATAGTTAATAGAAATTTTGAATAACATT
Source organism: Tachypleus tridentatus (assembly GCF_004210375.1). Taxonomy (NCBI): domain Eukaryota; kingdom Metazoa; phylum Arthropoda; class Merostomata; order Xiphosura; family Limulidae; genus Tachypleus; species Tachypleus tridentatus. Next base: position 156,642,263 of record NC_134832.1, on the reverse strand, counting down.
ATTAAACTATTCTGTAACAAATATAAGAATGTATTAAATAAATATAAAGAAATAAAAAGTAAAGAAATTTTACTATACATTTCTAATAATTATTTTTAGTTATGAATAAGGTCATTTAACAACTTGGCACTACTTCATGCAGATGTATAGCTTAGTGCAAATAAAAGTTTGTTTAAAGCATTAGAGTTACAATAGAGTTAATGGGTGGTGGTTGGGAGTTATACTAATTAGTTTAAATAATTGGTTGGGACCTTTCATACCAGTGTAAATTCGTTTACTGGGCCACCAGTTAATGCCTTACTATCACAATAGGGGGCTGGAATGCTAACTTTAAGTTACTTATCCCCATATGGTAGTACCTTATTCTTATTCTTATTTTTAATTTAATATGTATTTTTTATTTTTTACTTTGGAGAACAGTCACCTTCGCATAACTGTCTGCAGGCAGTGAAGGGTGATATAGATGTGGGACGTCGTGGGCTTGAACACCCACATCTCGCTCTTCTGTTTCTAATTTATATTGGCCCGGCATGGCAAGGTGGGTTAAGGTGTTCGACTCGTAATCTGAAAGTCGTGGGTAAGAATCCCCGTCGCACTAAATATGCTCGCCCTTTCAGCCGTGGGGGCGTTATAATGTGATGGTCAATCCTACTATTCGTTGGTAAAAGAGTAGCTCAAGAGTTGGCGGTGGGTGGTGATGACTAGTTGCCTTTCCTCTAGTCTTACACTGCTAAATTAGGGGCGTCTAGCGCAGATAGCCCTTGTGTAACTTTGTGCGAATTCAAAACAAACAAACAAACTAATTTCTATTATTTCATTCCTTTAATATATTTTATTTCTTTATGTAAGACTGGCTAATGGAGGTTAAAACTAATAGACAGTGTATCTCCACTGCAATGTGAGTTCCACTTCCGCAGTCACGTTCAAAACCTAGGGTACATTTTATATCCCACATTACAGCTTGTGCCCTAGGATCCTTTAAATTAGTGCAGCGTCTTTTATTTTTTTTTAATTTCTTTTTTGTTTTTGGTTATGACAAACTAATGTGTGTGCGTGCGCGTGTATGTATATGTATATAGTACAAGCAAATTTTAATCTCTTATTAAACTAGTTGAACTCTGATGGATACTTTTGGACTTGGGCCAAATATCGATAATAGTGAGAGTACTTAAGTCATGGATCAAATGATTATGGACAGAAGCGGATTAGGTCATTGAGGAATAGCAAACATTATCCGTGGCACAGTAGTTTATCCAACATAAAAATTACGTTATTTAAATTAGGCTTAATCGGTGCCGATTTTCCTTAAAGGTTGATCTTCATAGGTAAGTCTTGTTTACATGATATTTGTTACAGTAAAACGATATATCTGGTCTCATTAGAATATGTAATATTAAGATATTCACAACCAACTTCTATACATATAAGGATACTGATGGCACTGTTTCAGTATCTAAGAGAAGAAATAGTAGGACTATACATTTCAAATGTGACCTTTGTCGTATAGTAAAGCTGATAAGTACGGATGCAGGTAGATAAATCTAACCAGGAGAGATTTACCTAATTATATGTGGAATCATCAGTACTAGAGGTGATTATTTACAATTAGAAGAATTTATTATCTTGTTCTCCAGTTAGGTGTTTTCAGATATATTTGAAAAGTGAAGAAAGTATACAAAAAAAACAAAACAAATTGTATTTATACTTCTACTTCTATTTGTTTAAGGGTGCGACAGAAGAGGATCCGTAGCTCTTCATAAGGCATTTCAGACAGGCTACTGTTTGGAATAGTTGAGCTCTGGAACAAGCATACATGCCTAATCCGTACTTATCAGCCGACTTCTTTTTGATGAATACAGATAGACTAGTTGTGACTGGAGAGGTAAGGTTCTTACCGTACCTAAGTAAAATAAGCTACAGCATGATGGCAGTCATTTCTGATTTTAGACATAATGTGGTGATTGTTCATCCGTTTTACCTTTTGCAACAATTGAGTTGAATTTACATGGAAAACTTTCCAATGTTGTGTAAAGATGCTGTAGATGTAACACATGAATTGTATAGTTATGTTTCCAGAAAGCAGTATTAGCTTGGACAGATATATATCTGAGGAGAGATGAAGTCTTAGTATTGTTTTTTAAATATTTTGGGAGTTTGATATCTAGCTTCTTACTGGGATGGACATCAGCATGGTAGATAAAGTGTAGGTAACCGCTAATGTTACTTTTGTTAACCAATATCTGAAATTAAGTACTTGGTTATTAACAAATTGTTACTGGTTGAGGACTGTGTAAGCAATCCTGGTCTAACACAGTAATAGAAGTTGAATGCTTTGCTGTTTGACACTTTTGATGTATTTGTGGGACCTGATAGTCAACTGTATCTAACAGAAGTTGTTGTCACACACACACGTGTCACATATATGATTAAGTAATTGCAACATAAGCTATCTTGGAGAACTAGAGATAAGGCTAGCGCCAAAATACAGTGGATGGTAAAAGATGGTATTACACAACCTTCTGAAAACATGTGGCTATCTCCAGTAGCATTTGTCATGAAGATAGAGAATGCATCAATATTCTGTGTTGATTTCGTATGGATGACTCCAGTGACCTATGTCAATGTCTGGATACATTGGAAGGTGCCCACTGATTTAATGTTTTAGACCTGACATCTCTGTAGTTGGAAACCAAACTAGATAATAGCAGTAGGGATAAAGCTACTTTTATGATTCGTGATGACAAGAAACCCACTTGTATTCTCAATTGAAAAATTAAAATATAGAACAATGTTTCGACCTGAAGATGCTCTAAGAGGGTCGAAACGTTGTTCTCTGCTTTATTTTAATTAAAGTTTTAATACTCATAACAGCCGTTTTGACAATATAAAACGACTTTCAGCACCTAAGATGGTTTGTAGAAGTTTTGCAAAATGCCTGCCAGGCTTTTATGTATGGATGGGCCAGATTCTTTAAAGTAGGTGTCTCTAACTTGTTAGCAAGAAATGCAATAACAAAAAACAGCACCTAGTCCATGTGTTTTAAAATACTATTAAAATAAGTCCAATGAATATAAAAAAATATTTGTGACACTGTTGTTTACCTAGTTGTATCTTGATTTTTTGAGTATTATCTATTTTTCATCCAATTCCACACAGCCAAGTTCAGTTACTTAAGAACATAATCTGACAAAATGAATTATTCTTCCTGCTCTGTTATTACAATACAATCTATGATAATTTTCGTTTAAAATTACTATTGTAACTGTTGGTTACCTCAGTTGTATCAAGAGATTTAAATAATTGTCTCTTTTTGTCAAAGTCCACAGAGTCTGGTTCAATTGCTTTAGAACACAACTGACAAACAAATTATTCTTCACTATTCCATTAGTGATAGAATCTGTGATAATTACAGTTTTATGGCTAAACTCACTGTAAATCAGTTTATGTCTATCTAGCTATCTATGTATATAAATATCTCCTGAACTACATTATGGATGCATATTTATAGCCCAACAGAGGCCTTAAACATTTCGCACAACACGAAATATTATACTCAACTTAAACAATGAGAAAAACTTGGAAGGTTCTAATAATGACACAATAAAACCACAATCACCAATTCACAACCAAACTACACGAAGTACGATTCATAAACAGTTCCACAAACAAACTTGCAATAATAAAAATGTAAAAACGACTGGTTTGGGTTGAGAAATTTTTTATGTAGAGGAGCGAACAACGTCTCGACCTTCTTCGGTCATCGTCAGGTTCACAAAGACAGAAAGAGGTAACTGACCCATAGCTGACCACATGTTTGAAGGGGGTTGTGTAATTGAGTGTAGGAATGTAGAGGGCGTGCTTAGATGTTTGATTATATTTATTAAGATTGGTATAATTGTGTTCATGTGTATTGGTTTATTTTGGGTTTAAGTTGTTGTATAAATAAGGCTTCTTTAACTTTGCGTTTGTTTCTTTATTTAGTATTTGGGTGTTTTCTATGGTTATGTTGGGTTTATTTGACTTGCAGTGTTCGAAAACGTGTGAGGGTGACTTATGTTCTTTGAATCTGGTTTCCATTTTTCTACTTGTTTCTCCAATATAGAAGTCGTGGCAGTTATCACATTGTATTTTATAAATAATGTTGGGGTTGTGTAATTGAGTGTAGGAATGTAGAGGGCGTGCTTAGATGTTTGATTATATTTATTAAGATTGGTATAATTGTGTTCATGTGTATTGGTTTATTTTGGGTTTAAGTTGTTGTATAAATAAGGCTTCTTAACTTTGCGTTTGTTTCTTTATTTAGTATTTGGGTGTTTTCTATGGTTATGTTGGGTTTATTTGACTTGCAGTGTTCGAAAACGTGTGAGGGTGACTTATGTTCTTTGAATCTGGTTTCCATTTTTCTACTTGTTTCTCCAATATAGAAGTCGTGACAGTTGTCACATTGTATTTTATAAATAATGTTGGTGTGGTGTTTGTCAGTGTAGTTTTTACGTAATATTGATCTTAGATTTGTGCCTGGTTTTTGAATAAATTTGGTATTAACTGGAATGTAATATTTTGTGACAAGTTTTTGTCAAATGTTGGTTATTTTTCTGCTGATGTTGGGATGTATAACGTTAATGTGATTGAAAAAACAATAAGTGTGTGTTCTGTAGATGTGAATCCCACGATCGTGTCGTCTACATATCTGTACCAGTATAGTGGTGGATGTAATGCCGAGTTAATTACAAGTGTTTTAACTTGGGTCATAAAAATATTGGCTGGAACTGGTGATACTGGGTTGCCCATGCTTAGGCTATTTGTTTGTATATAGTTGTGGTTGTTGAACATGAAGTTGTGATCTTTGTTAAACTATACTAACACTACTTTCATGATAGAAATATCCCTCTTCAGTTATACTATGCATTGCTAAAGTGGCTTATGAGTTTTTAAAACCTTAAAAGGATGAGTGCACAGTAGATAACAATGATGCAGATATTTTACTGTATTACTGCATGGTCTGATAAATGCTGATGGTTTGTCTCACCAGTTGATAAGATTCTGTCCATTTGTTGAATGTTCAGATTACATTATGGGTGAGAGTTAACCCCATTATGACTGGTAAGCAGTTTTACAAACTTACCAAAACATCTAAGAGTTAACACTTTATAACTCTAAAAATTTATCTGGTGTCATTTGAAAAGAAAATTTACAATAAAGTTTAAATTTTGCTTTCTGTGCAGTTCCAAAATATCATCTAAAAACAGATGTTTTTGTAGAATCTTTCTGCACATTCAAACATATGAGATTTACCTAAGTCATGGCTTTCCTTACAAATAACTATATGAGATTTACCAAAGTCATGGCTTTCCTTACAAATAACTATATGAGATTTACCTAAGTCATGGCTTTCCTTACAAATAACTATATGAGATTTACCTAAGTCATGGCTTTCCTTACAAATAACTATACGAGATTTACCCAAGTCATGGCTTTCCTTACAAATAACTATATGAGATTTACCTGAGTCATGGCTTTCCTTACAAATAACTATACGAGATTTACCTGAGTCATGGCTTTCCTTACAAATAACTATAGGAGATTTACCTGAGTCATGGCTTTCCTTACAAATAACTATATGAGATTTACCTGAGTCATGGCTTTCCTTACAAATAACTATAGGAGATTTACCTGAGTCATGGCTTTCCTTACAAATAACTATATGAGATTTACCTAAGTCATGGCTTTCCTTACAAATAACTATATGAGATTTACCTGAGTCATGGCTTTCCTTACAAATAACTATATGAGATTTACCTGAGTCATGGCTTTCCTTACAAATAACTATATGAGATTTACCTGAGTCATGGCTTTCCTTACAAATAACTATATGAGATTTACCTGAGTCATGGCTTTCCTTACAAATAACTATATGAGATTTACCTGAGTCATGGCTTTCCTTACAAATAACTATATGAGATTTACCTGAGTCATGGCTTTCCTTATGAGATTTACCTAAGTCATGGCTTTCCTTACAAATAACTATATGAGATTTACCTGAATCATGGCTTTCCTTACAAATAACTATCTGAGATTTACCTGAATCATGGCTTTCCTTACAAATAACTGAGATTTACCTGAGTCATGGCTTTCCTTACAAATAACTATACTGAGATTTACCCGAGTCATGGCTTTCCTTACAAATAACTATGAGATTTACCCAGTCATGGCTTTCCTTACAAATAACTATATGAGATTTACCCGAAGTCATGGCTTTCCTTACAAATAACTATATGAGATTTACCTGAGTCATGGCTTTCCTTACAAATAACTATATGAGATTTACCTGAGTCATGGCTTTCCTTACAAATAACTATATGAGATTTACCTGAGTCATGGCTTTCCTTACAAATAACTATAGGAGATTTACCTGAGTCATGGCTTTCCTTACAAATAACTATAGGAGATTTACCTGAGTCATGGCTTTCCTTACAAATAACTATATGAGATTTACCTGAGTCATGGCTTTCCTTACAAATAACTATATGAGATTTACCTGAGTCATGGCTTTCCTTACAAATAACTTCCCAAGGTTTTATTTTTCTTGTATATCTTTTACTTCTCTTCATCGACTAAATTCAAGATATGATAGATATGATACCCCAGTATGTGAATTACTTAGTAACTAATAAATCTTAAACTTTCAAGCAAGATAGAACAAATGATTTAAGTATGATTGTGTACCTACTTAACATTAAAGTAAATAACAAATTTTTATCTGTTGTACATAGTAGTTTTTATTTACGTTTCACCAGATTTACCTGACATCATGTCATACACAAACCTGTATACCCACTGATGACACCAATAAAAACTAGTGTGAATTTTAAAAACATAGTTATTTCTAACATTTAAATAACACTTATTCATGCAGTAACGTACAGTTTCTGGAGAACACAACTGTGATGCTATTACAGTGGAAAACAAAGGATTATAATGTAGTTTACAACAAGACAGATGTTTTTATAGTTTCTATCACTAAGTTAGTTGTTATATTTTTTTTTATCTCGTGTGTTTTTGAATACTAATGGCATATCTTTACATGAGAAGACACAAGGTAAGAATATTTAGGGATAGTGAGATGGTTAGCTAGAAGTTCTATAATGGAAGACTTAAAAAAATCTGTAATGTAGTTTTGCTCATTTATTATTACTCAACTAGCATACACAAATGCCTCACTATAAATAAGAAACTTTGTCAAAAACATATTTTGTGAAACCATTATATAAGAATTCTATTGGACCTATGTCAACAAAGAATATATTTTTTCAGGGTTCTGTTAGAACATGAGCCCCTGGGTCAAGTACATAATCAAGTTATTTTATAACTCCCTGTAGCAGATCAGTGTGTTACAGAGAGACCACTTATTTTGCTTCTTTAAGTCGTATGTTTTGTATTACGTCTCAAAGCATCAGTGTGTAATAAGAGCAACACCAAACCTATATTCAATATCTTTCATGGTGAAATTTTGATAAATGAAAATGAAATTTTAATTATTTTTATCATACATATAATTCCATATTATGAAATTACATTTGTTAATGTAGCTTTAACACTGATTTAACACATGGAGGTTTTCAATAGTTAAAGAAAGTTAATTATAATCAGTATGCTCAATTATTCTTGTAAAAATAATGAGTCAAATCAATTTGAAATGATTTTATTCATTAAACAAACATAGCACACCAAGACACAAGTTAAACAGAGGTATAATAATGCCTGAACATTTGTAAAATACTATCCATTAAATATCAGGCATTCATGAAACTAATCAGTCATGATATTGAACCATGTGGCACAAACTTAACAGTAAAAGTATATACACATTGTACACAGAAGAATCTGCCAAGCAAAACGTGTCAAGTTACCACATGTATTTAAGTGTAATTTAGAGTACTTCAATAACCACACTACAGCTTAGTGCTTGTGTTAAAGACACTACTGTCTTTACAAACTGGTTATGATGTGAAATATTCTACACAAGAAATGCAACTTTAGGTGTAAAAACCAAATGTATGTCCAATCCATAATAAAAGTCATCCCAAAGTGCCATGAAAGGATGAACCATACTTTAAAAGCATAAATAAAATATTGGGTCTATAAGTTAGGTTTCTGTATCGTTTTCATGTACTTCTGTGTGCAAGGAATCTGTCTAGTGATAAACTCTGAAAACTAATACAAGTTTCTGAATTGTGACTTATCCTTAAGAATACAGGGTTTCATGTCCAAAAAGATATTTTAAGTATCATTTTCAAAACAATTCACACACCTTTTCCCCCACAATACATTACTGAAACTTAACACTGTCTTTCACCAAAAGAAGACAACAACTGGTGTGTAACTGGACATATAAAATGTTTATCACAAAGTTAAGAGATTAATGTTAATAATATCAAAATACATACTTAAAAGCCAAATGTTGATCATTCCAGCTCAGTTTCATGAGTTGCAAGTCAAGTTCCACTTTTATCTCCAATAACACTTCCTCTTGTAATTACCCACCCTCTTTTAGTTTAATTTAATTGCTATCATAAGCATAAATAGCTGTTAAATATTTACATTTTTTTCTTCTATATGTCTACAGCACTTATCAATCTTAATGAAGTCAAACTGTTATCTTGAAAACATAGTCTGAACACTTTATATGCAAAAACGTCTCGTTTGGGTTGAGAAAATATTTTACATAGAAGGTCGAAACATTGTTCGCTCTTCTATGTAAAATATTTTCTCAACCCAAACAAGCCGTTTTTGCATATAAATTTCTCAACAAGTGGGTTTCTCAACATCACTGAGTCTGGACACTATTTCCAGCTTTGTTTCTTTACATTATTGTTAGAGCACTTATTTGTAGGCTTATAAACACATTCTTTGAATTTTGATTCTACATGTTTCTGTACTTTTTGACAATCCCTGTTCCCCATTTTTATATTAAACATTTTTTACTAATCTTAAATATTTCTACATCTAATTATGGAGAATAAAATTTAAGCCATACATGGGCATATTTATTCAGTTCGATGATGCATGTTATTCAACAGTTTATTACTGCATTGGCTTTTCTCCAACCATTATTTACACTGGCTTTGTGTGTGAGGTTTCATGTAAAGGTGTTTAACATGCACAAAGTACGACAGATGTGCAGTGCTTGAATGACTTTAAAGAGAAGGTGTTTAACATGCACAAAGTACGACTGATGTGCAGTGTTTGAATGACTTTAAAGAGAAGGTGTTTAACATGCACAAAGTACGACAGATGTGCAGTGCTTGAATGACTTTAAAGAGAAATTTGGTAATAAAAAAAATCTCACCTCCTCTTTCAAGACTCGACATAAAAAATAGTCCTGGAAAATGTGCAAGAGCTTCTTTTAAGTAGATTTATCTACATTTGAATAAAATATTCACAGCAGTTTTTTCTATAGGCTTGTGAAATAAAAGTAATAACATGAAGAAAGATGAATTTTGATTAATAATTGAAAAAATCTTTTACAATATTCTCAATATTTTAGCCATGGTGATCCAATGTTTTGAGTTGTTTTAAGATGATTTTTTGCTCATATGTTTATGTGGAATTACTGGGTGATCCTATTACAAAATATTATTTTTCATAATACTTTGACAGTTAGTATAAATCTCCACCCAGCCATGTTCATACATAGCAAAAACCTTGACATAGCAACAGATATACTCTGATAATTAGTATAACTCTCCATTTATCATGTCCATTTTGTATTCTAAAGATGACTGGTATAGGTATTAACACTTCAATTAAAATAAACTAGAGAACAACATTTTGATCTTCTTAGGTCATGATTACTCACTCAGGAAACATGTAGCTTATGTTACACCACCAAACTACATTATTTGTAATCTACTATGAGCTGCTTGTGTGCATGCCTTGTGAAAAATGTTCATTATTATTACTATTTATTTTGCCTAACATTAACTAACCTAAAATGAAGTTATTCTTATCTTCTAGTTACTAAAGAATTAACAAGAAATGTAGTACTTAATCTTGCTGTTGGTTGTTGAATACACTTAATCCTAATTTTTTATACTAATGGTTGTAGTGCAGTAAATAAACTTTTATTTACTTAAATAATGCACCAAAAAACGTATACTATAACAAATAGACAATTTATTTTAACTGAAAATGTTTGTTTTTCTAACTTTGCAATAGGAGTCATTACGAATTCATCCAAGCTAACTGTTATCTTTCCCGTAATAATGAAACTTGTACTCTGAGTGAAACTGACAATTCTCCTTTCAGAACACAACATTATATATTATGTCACTTGATAGACAAAAACCATGACTTTCTATTGACTATAGGTAATACACAATCAAATGTAAAAGAAAACTATGAATATATCCTAAAATGGAGGATGTAACAGGAAAGGTCTGATTTTTTTTTATAGCTCTGTAATTAAACAAAATTGAAGGCTATAAAAATTATGGTTTGTCTGAACAACGTTGATTTTATAGCAAGTAATTTATGTTTAATTTTGCATTTTATAGAAATTTTGTCTTGTGTATCATACTAGAAATTCAAGATTTTTTTAAATTTTGCTTTGTAAAATTAAGACCTTAAAACTATGAAAATATAGATTATTAGCTACAATTTTATATTAATTGGTTGCAACATAAATTTAGTTTAATAAAGTTTTGAATGAAATACCACAAAACTTTGTCACACACAGTAAAGGATATTCATGGTGAGAAGGTTAAAACCATTTAACTTATTCAATTAATACATTCAGGTTTATAAAACTTTCAAAGAATTTTATAAACTATGTTTAAAAAATATTAAACCCTATTAATACATGATAACTTTTCAAAGTTAAGATCTTGGATCTGTATGAGTATAATCTCTTAACTGATTTGCTCTGACAAAAAAATAACATTCAAACTTGTATGATGGTTTCACTATTGTGAAATTAATAACACTTTACTCAACAATGTTTCATCTTATCAACTTGCACAACTTAGTAGAACATCATCTACATTAAAATATCTTTACAACAATATCAATAAAAGCAAATATTTATCCTGTTATACAGTTTTTCAAGCCTTCTAAACTTCCTGAATTAATAACTAAGCCACCAGAATGTTTCAAAAACCTTAGAATACAATGAATATTGTAAATTGGGCAAAACAATCCAATAATTTCTTATATTTTAAATCCATATACTTGTAAGATCAGAAAGAAAAAGTCCACCAAAACAATAATATTTAAAAAATACAAAAGGTTTATTTCTATACCTTCCCAAATATTCTACAATTAAATAAGAATAAACCTGGTCATATACAAGATATATGGAACATCATAATGATACTGACAAAATATCAACAAACTTTAGGTTTTAATAATAATAATAATAATAATAATAAATTTATTAAGCAATAAATTAGACACAAAAAATCAAATATCAATATAAAACCATCAACAAAGAGTTAACTCGTCCTGTGATGGTTAAACACATAATAAAGTAAAATCAAAACTTACAAAATCAATATAAAGTTCCCAGAATATTATCATCAGTATTTAAGATCCATTGTTTTAAGTATTTCTTTTGATTAACACGATTAATAGAAGATCTTATACTATAAGGAATAAAATTATGAATACGAGGTGCCAAATAAAGATATTGATGAAGTGTAACTGTTTTACGTGGTGTGGGTACATTAATTGGAAAAAAAGATTGAAGTCGTGTAAAATATGAAGTGACTTAAAAGGCCTATTAAAAGAAACATGCAATGTAGATAAAGCTAAAAAATATAAATAAAGTTTATCATATGAAAGAGGGGAGTTAAATTTACTGAAATCGGTATCAAGCCTATGAGTAAAAATAAGAGAGAAAACACTTTTTTGCAACTTGTGAATAGGAATTAAAAAAGTCTTATATGTGCCACCCCAAATTGAAATACAATATTGTAAGAAAGATTGAAAGAGAGCATAATATACACTTAACAAAATATGATAAGGAGCACAATGACTAAGTTCAAAAATTAGCATAGAACTATATTTTAATTTATTAACTAAAGAATTAATATGAAATTGCCAATTTAATTTTCGATCTAAAATAATTCCTAAATATTTAACAGAGGAAACTTGAGTCAATTTGGGACACTTACAATTAGAGTAAGTATAACAATCACTAGAATGATAAAAAATAGAAGGAAAAGCTGGAATGACACCATAAAGGTTAAACTGAAGAAGAAAAGATTTAGATATATTTAAGGATAAGTCATTACAGAAAAGCCAATTTTAATTTTATTAAGATCACTAGAAATAATGGCTTCATTAATTAGATTTGGCTTACTATAAACAACAGCAATATCATCGGCATAGGCTTGGATATCTCCAAAAAACTGTTGGTAAAGAATATCATTTATATAAATGAGAAATAATAAAGGGCCCAGAACAGAACCTTGTGGTACTCCAACATTAATTGTAAGCCAATCACTATAATTATTATGGATACAAACCGATTGCTTTCTATTGTGAAAGTAAGAAAAAACCAATCAAAAACAATGCCTCTAAAACCATAATAAGATAATTTATTTAACAATATTTTATGATTAACAGAATCAAAAGCTTTGGCTAAGTCAAGAAAAACAGCAATTGGATGAAGATCAGAATCCAAAGCTTCTGTAATACTTTCCACAAGTTTAGCAACAGCAACCTCCGTTCCAAGCCCAGGCCGAAAGCCAAATTGAGAAGGAGACAAAACTGAATGTCTATCAAGAAATGATAAAATTCTAATCTTCATAGATTTTTCAAATAGTTTAGAGAAATGTATTAATAAGGAAATAGGTCTATAATTCGTAAAATCAGAAATATTACCAGATTTATAAATAGGAATGACCAATGATAACTTTAAAGCATTAGGAAACTTCCCTTGAGTAAAAGATAAATTAATTAAAAAAGTCAAAATTGGTGCAAAAAGATTAGCATTAGCTTTCAAAATCTTAACCGAAACACCATCTACACCATTAGAAGCTGAATTTGATAAGGAGAAAATATTATTCATAGTTTCAGATACAGTAACAGGATATAGATAACAAGAAGAAGAAGGAGCAGGAGGCATGCCCTGAGAACAAAATTTAGGATTGGAGCAAGTAGATTTAGCAACATTAACAAAAAAATAATTCAAATCAGATAAATCAGTAGTACCAAAATTACAAAATTTCTTATTTTTTTTTTTTAACATCAATAATAGAGTTAACAATATTCCAATTCTGTTTAATAGTTTTAGCATTCTTAAACAGGTTATGATAATAAGTCCATTTAGTCTTACGGGTCAAGCTAACAATATAATTCCTTAAACACTTAAATCTAATCTTTAGATAAATATCATCAGGAAATTGATGTACTTTCTTTTTAACTTATCTCTTTTAATCATTAACAAAACCAATTCACTGGTAATCCATGGCTTAATTTTTCTAAACTTTCGTGACACAGAAACAGTAGTAGTACAACTTTGAATACAATCAGTTAACACTTCAGCAAAATTATCATAAGCAACATTAACATCAGAACAATTCATAACACAGGACCAATCTGAAAAATTCAAACAAGAACTCAATTCATTAAACTTAATCTTTTGAACATTTGAGACATGTTTTAGATCCGATAAAATGTCTATACATAAAACAATTGGAAAATGATCGGTCAAAAAACTCTCAACAATATAAGAATAACAATTTTAACAGTATTTCCACTAATTAAAAAATGATCAATACAAGAATTAGTAACATTGGTTATCCGTGTAGGAGAAGAAATAATAATACGAAGATTGTTCTCAGACAAAAACTTAAAATATGCATTCTTATAACAAACATCATCAAATGCCAAAACATCTATATTAAAATCACCAACAAGTATATTAATATCATATTTGTATAAATTCAATTCTAATGAAAGCTCATCAATAAATTTCAATACAGGCAATCTAGGAGATCGATAAACAACAAAGAGATTAAATTTCTTATTTTGAATCATACAAAATAAAATTAAAGCATCAGACTTAATGTACTGTACTTCTTTTATCATAGTCAGTATCTCAAATTTAACAAAAACTGCCACTCCACTAGCCTTATTCAGACGAGAAGATGAAGAATAAAAGGAGTAACCTGGAATCAAAAGGAAACAAATCCATCCTCAACAAACCAAGTTTCAGAAAAAGCTATTATATGAAATTTAACAACGCTTGATTGTAAAAAACAAGAAATTGGTCAAAATTTTGAGTAAGACTTCGAATATTAACATGTATTAAATTTAAATGACCAACAGAAAAACATTTGGTAAATCAGAAAGAGAAGACAAAGTTGGTGTAACACCAACAATATCATCAAAATCATCAGCCATTGCAGTATTTATAAATTATTAAGATCAATCAAGCAACGTAAAACAATGGGCTGAGTAGTTTCTGATTTCCTAATAAGAATATTACCATTCGATACCCAAAGAAATTTATAGCCAAGATCTTTCTGTTTTCGTTTTGCTTGCATGAAAATATCACGATAATATGGGGAGAGATGTTCGTTAACATAAACTGGATAAGATTCATTACAGACCTTAATATCATTAGTATTAAGAGAGCGAAATTTAGTTTTCTTAAGTTTAAGCAGATCAAATTTAATTTGCTTACGACAAAACTTAACAACAATCTGTCTCGGACTTTTATTTTCAGTTGTTTTCTTTCCTATAATGATGAACAGTGTCAATATCTGTAGGAGCACAGTCAACCCCAAAAGTAGTTGTAATCTTCTCAACAACTTCTTGCAAATTCTCATTAGGCTTCTCTGGAATACCTCCAATCAAAACATTATAGTTATAAGAATATTGTTCCGCTTCACACATCTTCCTCCGAAAACTTGCCATCTCCTTCCACAATTCTTCATTTTCATGCTTTAATGTTTTATTTTCCTGTTTACACTCCTTAACTTCAGCTCTCAAAGTTGTGATATCCTCACTCATAGTTTCTACCTTCTCTGAATAATATTGAAAGGAAGTCACTAATTCTTCGACCTTTACTTTAATTAAGTTTAAAGTCATCAAGTCTTGACAAAATTTCAGTAACTTTTGTCTTAAGCCACTTCATATCTGCCTCCCCATATTTAAATCAAGCTCACTATTCTCAACAAGATTCACTGTCTCCCCTCTAACAGAAATGGACACAGTCCTTCTTAATGGAGTTTCACTATTTAGGCTTAACTTTCTTTTTCTCATACAAAAATCACATTCATAACTTTTCCCAATTTCATTTAAATATTCCAAATCCTGTTCAGTTAAGTTCTTACATCTTAAATGATACCATTTTTGACACTCACCAGAGCAATGAAGGGCTTTATCACCAACTTTAATATAAACTTTACATTGAGCACAAAATCTACGTGGCATACTAGTCAGCCATTAGTAGAACAATTTTTAGGTAAAAATTCATGATATATAAAGTGTAAATAACACCTAGACTAAACAAATCTTGATTATTAATCAGCAGATAAAGAAAATACTAAAAGGTGATAATTATGAATGCTTTCTGATGATATAAATATGGTCTATATAATAAACTTGAAGTATACGAATGAAAACTTCATTTTCCAAAAGTGAGACAGTTTTTTTTGCATTTCTCACATTGCAACTAAACCTAATGGTATGCTAGCCTATTGTACACCTTTTATAATATGCACCATGCATTCTGAGCCAACTGATATACATTTTGTTTGTAGAGCATACAGAATAGAAAACTACACTATCCTTTGTCATTTCTTTTCCTTATGTCTACCTTGGCAATTTGAACATTGAGAATATTTTACTAAAATGAGTATACTTTATTAATACACAAAACTTCCATTGATAACTAATTCTTTTCTCATATCTCTTTCATACCATTTCAAACAGAATAAACAGCAAAGATGTTTTGCTCTTGTAAAACAAAATTTGCAAGTCATATAGACTGCATCCAATATGCTGAGCTTCAAGAAAAACATTTATTTTTCCATCTTGCACTTGTCATTAATTGTTTGGCATCACCAGTATTATAAATAACAAGTACAGAACTTTCCAACTATCTGACACTGAAGCCATGTATGTATATATGAATATCAATAATGCCATTTTATCATTAGTTTCTTTGAGGTTAGGACAAATTTCACAATGGTCTATTTGTGCAGTACCCATCAAAAATATAAAAACTTGTTTTTCAGTGTTACTAGTCTATAGACACCCCAATGAGCCACATGCCATTTTAGTAGTATGTTTAAGGCATTGAGCACTTTCTTACTTTAGTCCTAGCCCCTCTGTGTCCATCAATCAATTAAATAATGATCAATTTAAAACAATTACTAGTTGAATATTTCAACGTTACATTGTCACTACTGTACCTATATTAAAACAATCGGGAAATTAATTTATTAAAACAAGTAACATTTACAATAAAACAATAACGAAACTGTTTTGTTCTCTCTGCCATAAGTTTCATCAAACAACAAACCAAAAGTAACTGTCGGTTTAATTTCCTTTTTCCTAGAGTACCAGTGTAAGTTACCCTAAGGAAAACTAGATACAAAATATTTGATATGTTATATTTACACTTATCCAAAAGCACCATAAATACATTTATCCTATTGGTTATGCAAAGACATTATCTCTTTTTTTGATTGTATATACATTAAAAGCTTTCTCTATATATCCAGCCTAACAATTCAGTAATTTTCTATAAACCCTTATGTTTGTAAGGTAGAATGTATGACACACAAACACATCTTCAAAGACATTAGTGGCCAATTATTCATACATTAATACAATGAATTATAATTCAGTTCTAACTTGGTTATTCTCATACGAAGTATATATCAGTTATTCTACATCTGCAAAAGGGAATAAATGTACACATTTCATCAGTTAAAGTGTAATAAATATCCAACATTATTCTTCTATAAATATTGCTCAATCTCAAACAAATAAGAGCAACTTACCAATAACTGTTTTAAAGATAAGAGTTTAAATGTTAATATACAGAATACTGAGGCAGCACCACCTAGAATACTCTCATTAGTTGAGAAAAGATTCTAACACAATTTAAAAGTTCTCACACATGCAAGTAAAAATCTATTCTGATGTGCAGACAGACTACTTTCTGGCTAAGATAACCTAGTATGGCAGCTTTACATAAAATTACAACTATATTTTACCTCCAAATTGAATACTTATATAGATTTGTAATTTTTCTTTTTGAAAGTGAAATGGTGATCATATTACTTCAAGATTCCACCTGTGCATATGGTTGTTGAAGACGTAGTGAACACAGAGAGTACAGGTCAGAACTGATACCATTTCTTGTCCCTATATTTCAACATCAACTTATGGGCTGTGTTAGAGAAGTGCTCAGCTTCAGACATCATCTTGGCAGTTTTATCTTCTAGCTGACTTAACGCTTCTCCTCTCTCTGTCAGACCCTGCAAAACCAATTGTAATCTTGCCTTTAAAGTATAATTAGTACTTTTATGGTAAACTGCAGAGTGCAGTGTTAAGTAGCACCTATGTCTATATAAAGAAATAAAATTATGATATTTATTTTTTATTTTCCTACACGTTCTACAATCTTTATATCCTACATAATCACTTTTAATTTTACATTTTGAAACCTAATGATAAATTAAATGGAATCCTACAATCACCCTCCAAATTACAAATCTAAAATATATAACACTCAATTTCAGTAATTGTGTTATGAAAAATCTTAAATATTAACTTAAAAAATTAATTTAAATTATCCAGTATAAAAATTAAAGATATACCATATAGATTTACCATTTAGAGTTCCAAAATAAGATTCAAGAATTACAAAAAAATGTGTTACAGTTCCCACTGGTAAAGTTAGTTTAGGTTAAGGCACACAAGATCACCTATAAAAATTGTAACATTTTCAAAACAAGCGCTTTTAAATAGTTGACTATTCTTCTTCAAGAAAATAAAAGGTTATGTTTAATGAGTGTGATGAAATATCTAGGCTTGGACACTGATGTCACAAACTGGATGTTTGACATAAAACTAAACCTGACACAAACTCAAGGTTAGTGATGTCGAGAAACCCACTATTGGCTAGTTCTCAAGGCCAACTTATATCAAAGGTGTGTGTAAAGTTTATAATAGTTATAGAAATTGTTATCTACTTTATTTATACAGAAATAAAATTAAAACTATATAATGGCAAAAGGAGGTGGGAAATAGAGAAAATAGTAATGTAACTCAATATATAGTAAATCAAACCAATTCTATATATATACATACATGCATATGAGAGAGATTTTTAAGGGAGAATAATACTAAAGTCAGTTTAATCATGAATTTAGTTTTGTAAATCTTTTCAGAGACTTGCAAAGGTCAACAACCTTGGGATCGAGATTGATACCATTTGGTGTTACAGTATTTAATAGTGCTATCCAATAAGTTTCATTAATTTCCCTGTTTCTGTTAGATGCAAAGTTTGTCTCTATATACACAAGTTTATTGTCTTCAAGAGAGGGTCCAGTGGTAAAGTTAGTTGTAATTTTGGGTTTATTTGTGAAAAGTTATGCATAAATTATGATAAATGAAGTCAATAGTACAAAAATACTTAAACTTATTAATTAATGTAAAGATACAGTAATTAATAATTTCATTAAAGCTTAAACTTTATTCTAAATCAAATTCTTTTGTAGATTTACCTCTTCTCTGTGCTATTCCTAAACTCCATAAATCTTCATTTAAATTTATATTTATTAACAGTTCAATAGAAACAATTATTAAATAATCAACCATTAAATAAATTACTTTATTTTACTTGATAAAGTGTAGGTATTAATAACAAACACATTTTGAATAATAAAAAATAATCAACCCATTTTGGAATATTTAAAATAGTAACAAATATTCAAACATTTTATTTTACTATACTGTATACCTCAATTTCATTTAAAGATTTAATTTCTGTTATGAATTCATTAATAGAACAGTTCTGTTATTCTTTTATCATACTGAAATAAAGAAAATTTCAGCCAAAAATATAAAAGATATATTAAGTTTCTGTTTGGTTTCGCATTTTATGGCACAAAGCAACTAGGCTATCTGCCAACAACCAGTTAAAACATCATAAGACAGTAAAATGCACTACAACATCAAGTTTAAAACAAAACAAAGATTAAAAGTGAGGTAAAAATAAAACATAGAATTAAAAAGGCCTATGGCCTGTAGAAAGTTAAAAACACAATCAAGTTTTACAGTGTCAACATCACACCTATGACACCATCCAAGGTCAAGGATAAACTCTTCAAAAACACGTTTAATATGGTGTTGACACTCAATCGTAATGGCATGACAGTAAAACATGTAACTTCAGTGGATCAGTTCCAGATAAAAAGAAAATAATAAGTTAAACTGTGACCAATACATAGCCTAGCCATTCCTTTTCCCTCCTTCTGATCCTTACACAAACAAGATGGCCAGAGAGCAACAGTTGGTTTAACCTGGAAGAGCTTGTTCTGATGTTGTTTACCCCAATGCCAAATGATGCAAAGATGAATAAAGGACTGTAGTCCATACACAGGACAGGCATGTTTGTAATGACACCAGAGCAGACAAACTTAGCTGCAGTATGAGCTCATTCCTATGAATGCTGAAAAACTGGACTGAAACAGAAGATAGGTAAAAAATAAATCACCTATTGCTGCACATCAACAAGAACAGGCTAAAATATAATGTTAAGCAACTCCAAATCTACTAGACAGCTAAGGGCTTCTATGTACTGCAGTTCTTATGAGATTCAGGGAAAGAGTAATGGCATACAACTTGGCAGAGAACATACAAACTGTAGAGAGGATCCTGCATGCTACAACAAACAATAGCAGAGCCATGGAACCACCTGAGTTTGAAATATTCATATGAATGGAAATAGAGGAATGACTCAAAAACTATTTAGCAAAAAGATGACTCAGATGACTCAAAGAAAGGTCAAAAGTGGGAATGATAATTAGTCATGGTGAGATGGGCTGATTATTAGAGACAGCAATGTCATCCAATGATAAATCAAATTCAGCCAGCAGAATCTGAATAAGAAGGCCAAAAGAAGGAACTGCAGACCACCTGTTCCAGAAGAGCATAGCTCACTATGAAAAAGACACACAATGCAAAGTGGGATGCTTTGGTGAGGACTGAAGCATGGAAACACATTGCAATAAACATTGCAAACTGCAGAGGTGAGCATCAGATTAGTGGAACTAAGTGCAAAAACTATATAATTAAAAAGTGCAGAAAGTCCAAGAAAGTGAATTGGATCTAACATCTTCAAAACAGATGCCTTGGCAAAACTATAGACTAGAGACTCACAGTTCAGTTTGAATCAAATAAGGGCATAACAAACCCTGAACAAAGAACATTGATCCATTCCCCAAGAGGTGGAAGAGAGGACATGGAGAATGTTCTTGACATGTAGCTGTTTGAAGTGAGAAATTAAAGTTAAGCTTATCAGTCAAAGATAAGATCCAAGAACTTTGCTTCAGAGACCATGAAAAGAACAATATGATTGAAATAGAGTTTGGGATCAGTGTATAAACTGCACTGATGTCAAATGTGCATAAAAATGGTCTTGGAGAAAGAAATAACACCATTGGCTGTGGTCCACTTCAAAGGTTAAGCTAACAGTCAAAGATAAGACCCAAGAACTTTGCTCCAGGGACCATGGGAAAAACATCATTACAAAGATAAACTCAGGATCAATGTATAAACCCTGTTGATGGAAAAAGTGCATACAAATGATCTTGCAGAAAGAAATAACACCAATTGCTGTGTTCCACTTCAACAAGTAATTAAAGACAGTCTGAAGTTGCCACTCAAACCTCATGTCTCACGACTGACAACAGATATGGAAGCCATTGATATAAAAGCCACTTCCATCAGCAGGAGGAAGTTGTTGAGTAATAGCATTGATTCTTCACAATGAAAAGTATGACACTTAAAATACAGTCCTGAAAGACTCCAAGCTCCTGTATAAAAGAATGAGAAAGGGTTACACCCACACAGGTTTGGAATCACCTGTCACATAAGAAATTATGAATAAAAATGAGAAAGTGGCCAAGCAGTCCATATGAATGGCAGTTCTTCAAAATGTAGTGCCTCCAAGTAGTGTCATAAGCCTTCTCAAGATCAATGAAGACAGAAACAAGATGTTTGCTCTTGAGCAAGGCTTCTCTAATAGAGGTTTCAAGTCAAATCAGGTGGTCACAGTGGAGTGTTGTCAGCAGAATCCACACTGAGTTAGTGAGATGATGATGATTAAAGGAACTAAACAAGATGACCATTAACCATTCTCTCTCAGACCTTAAGAAGACAGCTAGTCAAAGCAATTGGATACTAATTAGAAGGAATCTCAGGATCCTTCCCAAGCTTAGAAATAGACAGGACAAAGCCTTGCACTAAGCATCAGGAAAAAAGTGCCCCTGTCAGACTCTGTTACAGACAACCAGAAGAGCAAGGGAGGCAAGAAACAGATGAAGCTAGAGATCCATCAGCATAAAGGGGTGATTACAGTCACGGAAACAACTGACTGAAAGGAAGGAGAATATCACTCAGCTCAAAACTTGATGGCCAAGAAGGCAGGTGAAGAAAAAAAAAGTGCTGGAAAATAAGCAAAGCATTTTCCAAGACTATTGGCAATGCTTTGTATGTCAGCAACACCAGATAGAAAGGAGAGAAGAAGCATGACTACCACTGACCTTCCGAACCTTGTCCCATATGACTTTGGAACTGTTGGTAAAAGGTGTGATGGTTGTGAACATAATCCAAAATTCCTTTCGGCTTTAATGTCAAACCTACCAAGCATCAGAATGAGCTCACTGAACAACATTGCAGTTGGAAAGATAAAAAAGGATATGGCACCTGTTCTATAAGAGCACCAAGATCATAAATGAAGGGAACAAACAGTGAGGGTAACACCCAAGGAGATATGGATGGCTATGGCTTCCAAGGGTGTATAGAGAGGCACAGACAAGGTGAATACATGTTGATAAATCAGCAATGCCACCCCTCCATAAAGTCAACCATCAGGTGATTAGTCATTTTGGTGTAAAGTGCCAAAATAATACAGTATCAGTTGGTTTCAGGAACATTTTATGTAAGATGAGACACACAGGATGACAAATAGATCAAGGCCTTAATATTATGCATATCAAAATGAAAACCTTTGCACTTATAATGTGTGAAAGTGGCCATTTTTATTCAAGTGAGGAAGATTTAGGAGAACTGTTATGTTTATGACCATGTCATTTTTCTTTAGTGACCATGGAACCTGCTTTGGGTCAACTGGGAAGATCTCTGTCAGTAGAAGCAGATTTCAGTGACTGAGGACATGAGCAAATAATTGTTCTGCCTCCAAGGCCAAAAAAGATGGATTTATGTCATCATGAGAAACTGGGGCTGAAGGAGATAGACCCAAACAAACACTGGATGCATGAGTATAGACAATTACAGTAGTAAACACTGACTTGTCTAATTCTTGTCTGATCACATGGTGTGAGGAAAACTATATTGGAAGTACAGAAAGATTTGTCTGCACTACCACTACAGCAGTGGAAAGTATTGATGCAGCATGCATTCAAGGTGGAGTGGGGAGGTTAACTTCCAAGCCTCTCAATAAGAAATGTTGTTTACAGAACACAGATATTGCACCTCTTTCCCTTCCACCCACTTAAGGCAAGATCAGAAATGAGAGGTTTGGAGACCATCACAACTGATGTAGTGAGGTTCCAGTTGATACCCATAAGCATAGTGGTTTTTGCCACCATGATGAGCACTCCTCAAGAAACCATGACAAGATGTCTTAGAATGTCCAAACTATTGACACTGAGAGGGTAAGAAATACATGGTTGTACTTTACAGTTAAGATAAACTGCCTTGACAGAGGCAGGTGGACATGAAGAAATAAACATTAAAATTAGAACACTTGTCAGCAGCATAACTCAGTCCTTGCGAGTAGAGATGCATTGCACAGCAGAAACTCCTTGGCTGGAGAAATCAATAAGAATCTCCAACTTGGAAATATTCTTTAAATCCTTCTCTGTGGTATTATTTGCCCTAAGGATTTCTCGGTCAAGGAGGGAAAAAACTACAAAACAAGGTACAGCAATTTACTTGGGTGTTGACTGTGGAACAGAAACCTTCATATGTGGTCATTTACCAAGTAACTGTTTTACTACAATTTATTTGGAGGTGAGGGATCCATTAGAAAAAGATTCAGTGCCAACTAACCCCAACCACGATGGAGTCTTAGGAAGAGATGCACTACAATGCCAAACAAGTGCACTGTAGCAATGACAGAACTCTATAAGTACTATACCCAAATGTCAGCTTCAGACAATGTTCACAACAACCACTGAGAATGTTCAATACTGATACTCAGTTGACCCTATCCCAACAGGACTAGCTGATTGACTTAAGGTAAGAAAGGACGTGTCATCCATCTACAGGCCAAATTAATGTGTCTAAGTGTCCCAGACACCACTTAACCACCAGGATCCTCCCTTCTCTTTCATAAATCAGAACACACAGCAAAATTGTGGATCAGTATTCAGATCCGAGAGAAATACACTAAACATACAGAATCTTTCCTCAGAGGTCCCCTACCTATGTACCAAAATTCCCTTGAAAAGATTAAGTTTGTGCATTTATAATAATTGTTTTTTATTATTTCAATAACCAGGTATTTAAACAAGTAATGGAAGCTCATTGTTCTACATATATTGCAAATCTATATCTTAATTTTTTATAAAAATAAGGTTTATTAAAAATTGCATAAACCCAGACATTTTTCCCTTAATTTACAGGCACACAGATGATTTAATTAGTGTAAATAATCCTGAGATAAATAATTTTATTCACACAATTTATCCAGTATAGAAACATTGTTTAGACCTACAAATAAAATAATTGATAATAATATCAATATAAATATTTTGATGAAGAAAAATTTCTTTTCCAATATATGGCTCACCCTCTTTTAATAGTTATGTACCATATTCTTCTGTTATAAGAATTATAACCTCATAATTAACATTTGTTACATTTGTAATAAATTACAATACTGTTAATGTTGATGCAAAATTAATATTTAATTGATTTAATAAAGAAATTATAACTAAAATTATTAAAATATTCTGTGTCAAATATAAGAATGTATTAAATAAATATAAAAAAATTAAGAAGATTTTAATGAAAGTTTCAGATAATTATTTTTAGTTTTTAATTAAGGTTACTTAACTCTGCATTACATTTATGTGAATTAATATCTTATTTCATATAAAGGCTTGTATACAGTCTGAAAATTACTGGTTACAGTGGACTTAATGAGTGGTGGTTTGAAGTTATACCAATTAGTTTAGATAAGTTGGTTGGGACCCCTTTAAACTAGTATAAACTGAGATGCCAACTTCAGGATGTAGTTTATCTTACCTTCAAGTGGCAGTACATTATTTTGTTTTTCTTTTTTATTAATTTCTTTTAGTTTGGAAAGCAGTCATCTTCCCATGACTACCTGCAGATAGTGTAGGGTAATATAAATGGGGAACATTGTGTGGGTGAGCACCCACATCTAATTCTAATTTGTATTTCTTTTGACAAATTTATTTTTATGAATTTCTTCATGTGAAACTGGCAAACAGAGAATAAGATTGACAGAGTGTATCCATAACAATTTGGTTCCAGCTTCCAAAACCCAGAGCACATTGTATATCCCAAACCCTAGATATCCTTTTAATTTTTGTTTTGGCTTCTTTTAGTTTATTTAAACAACTTCAATTTATGTAGCTATTTTTCAACGTCTTCTTTTAATTCATCTGTCTAAATTTATCACTTTTAGATGATACATCTACTGGTTTCTATGGACCTTTATGTTAAAATAAAAGTTATTTGGTAACTAAACTTTAATAATTACATCACAACATAAAGTTAACTACTTGTAAGTATAAAAACTAAGGGCTTTAATAATTACATCACAACATAATGTTGACTACTTGTAAGTATAAAGACTAAGGGCTTTAATAATTACATCACAACATAATGTTAACTACTTGTAAGTGTAAAAACTAAGGACTTTAATAATTACATCACAACTTAATTTTGACTACTTGTAAGTATAAAGACTAAGGGCTTTAATAATTACATCACAACATAATGTTGACTACTTGTAAGTGTGAAAACTAAGGGCTTTAATAATTACATCACAACATAACTTTAACTAGTTGTAAGTGTAAAAATTAAAGGCTTTAATAATTACATCACAACATAATGTTGACTACTTGTAAGTGTAAAAACTAAGGCTTTTAATTACATCACAACATAATGTTAACTACTTGTAAGTATAAAAACTAAGGGAGATACATATTTTTCTTAATGAGATAGTGAATAAAGCACATTTACATATTTTAATACTAATTCATGGACTCTTCAGTATCATATATCCTATTTCTCAATA
This sequence comes from Tachypleus tridentatus, assembly GCF_004210375.1. Lineage (NCBI taxonomy): Eukaryota > Metazoa > Arthropoda > Merostomata > Xiphosura > Limulidae > Tachypleus > Tachypleus tridentatus. The sequence goes on along the minus strand of NC_134832.1, from coordinate 156,616,717 downwards.
CCATACTGTTAAAAGTGTTATCTGACAACATTTCCTGGTTTTGTGGTAAAACTCTTTCCTCTGGGAAAAGTCAATCTCAAAACACTGATTTTTCTTTACAATCACATTCTACACAAAAGGAAGTTTATACTAATAAAATTACTTTTCATTGCAAGAACAATTATTTAAACACATGTTAAAGAAAGAAAACAAAATTTTGGATATTTTTACGTTCAACACAAATTTCTGGTAACTTAAGCTTATTAGGGATGAAAAATACGTTTCTAACTAAATATACAAAAAACATAGTATCTAACATAAACAAATGATTAAAGATTGAATCTTTATAAAGCCATAATATTACTACATCCAAAATGTAATTTCATAATTTTAAGTAGGAGTTTTTTTAACATTAATGTCAACAATGTTAGATAATTAAACATGAGAACATGTCCTCAGGTAATAATCACAAACATTTTTACATGCAACATGGTACACGTTGTAAAATACTGACCAATCTGGCACGTGCCAGTTCTCCAGCCAGTGAACCTGTTTGTGCTTTCACATGTTCTAGGCTACTATTTCCTGGAATGTGTTGTGCCACACTTCCTGAAGCTTTGCCACTCCTCTCCCCAACTAATTCAGTGAGAAGTATATTAGCATTATATGAACCTATGAATATAAAATTACACAGCAGTTGTTCTGGTACTTAGCACTTATTAATAGGTAATTGTTTACATTTCACTGTCTGCTATATCTAGTGAAGTTGACATGTTATTTATACTCTTACTTACTTCCAAACATACTTTTATCAAGAATTTCTGCTTAAAAGAGCTTACTCATTTAATGATGAATCATTATTTTATTGAAACACAACCTACACAAAAGATATTAATGAACATGTGAAAACTTGTTTTGAATTTAAATAAGTTCAGTATCACTTTCTGGATAAGTATTTTTTTCCATATATTCCTAGTACAATTTTTGCATAGTTTGATTCCTGTACTTAAAACACTGAAAAGTTATTTAAAATTAATTCTAAATGTAAACTTTATAATTTAAAGTAAGTAGACCTAATACAGAAAACAACAAACTGAATTTGATCCTGTTTATTTACTTTTCATCACAAATAGTCAATTACTAATCTCCAAAATATTTATTAGAACTGTTTCTAGATAAATGTGAAGCATTTATATTACATTTAAAAAACATAAGATATCAACATTATTTTACAAATATCAGTAACTTCAAGATCTAGATACTATCAAACAAGTAACTAGTTCAATATAACTCTGGTTAATGTACAATCTACTTATATATATGTATACACATATATAGAAAGGCTAGGTTCACATGCAATAACATTATCTGTAATAAAACACTCTAGAAGACAGTAAGAAAGGCATACCAAGAACACAAATCAGGAATTAATATGTAAAGTGTGATATGGATTTCATGGCACATAAAAGTAGATAAAGACAATGCTATAGTTATAATGAATACCTTAAATAAATGAACATCTTGTCAGATACAAACAAATTTAAACTAATAAACACAAATCCAACAAAACACATGAAATCCAATTAAATAAAATACTACTAAAAATGAAAAACCAACACAATATCAGAAAACATTTATTCCTACCTA